>NC_143063.1:1233750-1387968 GCF_052426305.1 Pelodiscus sinensis
GGCAGGCCTGCATCTGCAGCAGCAGCAGAGCCCTGGTCAGGGCCGGGCCGGAGGGAGCCCCCCACGCCCGCTGGCCCGAGAGCTACCTTGTGCACAGCCGCCTCCGTCTTCTCGGGGTGTCCGCGATAGGCCTGGCCCACGTCGCTCAGGGGCAGGGGCATGGAGCGCAGGGTGTAATTCCTGGGGGCGCGGCGGAGTTAGCGTCACGGCAACGGCCCGGCCCCCCACCAGCTTCTCCCCGCCCCGCCCTGGGGCCACTGGGCTCCCCGACCACTCTGCCCACCGAGCCCCACGGCACCTGGCCCAGCAGAGACTGACGGGCCCCCACACAGCCTGCAGCCTTCCTGCCCCGGGACCCCCCTCCTCACTGTGGGGAGCCCCCTCCTGCCCCAGGGACCCCCTCCTGCCCCGGGACCCCCTCCTCACTGTGGGGAGCCCCCTCCTGCCCCAGGACCCCCCTCCTCACTGTGGGGAGCCCCCTCCTGCCCCAGGGACCCCCCTCCTGCCCCGGGACCCCCCTCCTCACTGTGGGGAGCCCCCTCCTGCCCCAGGACCCCCCTCCTCACTGTGGGGAGCCCCCTCCTGCCCCAGGGACCCCCCTCCTGCCCCGGGACCCCCCTCCTCACTGTGGGGAGCCCCCTCCTGCCCCAGGACCCCCCTCCTCACTGTGGGGAGCCCCCTCCTGCCCCGGGACCCCCCTCCTCACTGTAGGGAGCCCCCTCCTGCCCCAGGGACCCCCCTCCTGCCCTGGGACCCGCCTCCTCACCGTGGGGACCCGCCTCCTGCCCCGGGACCCCCCTCCTCACTGTGGGGAGCCCCCTCCTGCCCCAGGGACCCCCCTCCTGCCCTGGGACCCCCCTCCTCACCGTGGGGACCCGCCTCCTGCCCCGGGACCCCCCTCCTCACTGTGGGGAGCCCCCTCCTGCCCCAGGGACCCCCCTCCTGCCCCGGGACCCCCTCCTCACTGTAGGGAGCCCCCTCCTGCCCCGGGGACCCCCCTCCTCACTGTGGGGAGCCCCCTCCTGCCCCAGGGACCCCCCTCCTGCCCCGGGACCCCCTCCTCACTGTAGGGAGCCCCCTCCTGCCCCAGGGACCCCCCTCCTGCCCTGGGACCCGCCTCCTCACCGTGGGGACCCGCCTCTTGCCCCGGGACCCCCCTCCTCACTGTGGGGACCCGCCTCCTGCCCCAGGGACCCCCCTCCTGCCCCGGGGACCCCCCTCCTCACCACGGGGACCCGCCTCCTGCCCCAGGGACCCCCCTCCTCACCACGGGGACCCTCCTCCTGCCCCGGGACCCCCCTCCTCACCACGGGGACCCCCCTCCTCACCACGGGGACCCACCTCCTGCCCTGGGACCCCCCTCCTCACCGCGGGGACCTGCCTCCTGCCCCGGGGACCCGCATCCTCACCGCGGAGACCTGCCTCCTGCCCTGGAGACCCGCCTCCTGCCCCGGAACCTGCCTCCTCACTGTGGGGATCCGCCTCCTCGCCCCAGGGGTCCCTGCTTCCTAGCCCCCAGCCTGTGTTTCCACTGGTGGTGCACATCCGCACATGCCTCAGTGCACAGAATAAAAGTTATTCTGCACGTGGGTGGAAACATTTCGAACACTGCTCCCTCCAAGCAGTGCTGCCTGCATGTCACAGAGGTGCCAACACAGGGGCTGTACCCTGCCCCCACCTTTCCAAAGCACGGGCCACATCAAGGAACCCGTGCGCAGAGGTGTTGTTCCTGTCCCAGATGAGTGTCCTGCGGAGAGAAGAAAGGGCGAGGCCCAGAGAACAAGCCCTTTGCACGGCACCTATGTCAGCCCGGCTGGGAGGCGGCCTGCCGCACGAGGACCCCCTATGACGGCGCGTCGGGGAGCCCCCGGCCCTGCACCCCCCCGCAGCCAGATGGGACTCTCGGCAATCCAGTGGAGTGGAAGGGCAGAGCCCCGGCCTGGCTTAGGGCCGATGTGACCACAGGAGCCAGGGCAGCCGTGTTCCTCTGGGGGTACAGGGCTCCCAGGCCCCTGAGCCCCCCATACTGGACTTAGTCTGCTCTCCTCGTGCACCCCAGCCAAGCCTGACCCGGCTCCCAGCCCTGCCCCCGGCCAGGTGGCTGGGTGAGTCATCCGGAACCAACCCACGCACTGGGAGCACTGGGAGGCAGGCAGACAGCCCCCCACCCAGACTGGCTCAGCCCACGCCGGAGGCTGGTTGTCCTGCGGGCCCCCAGGGTGGCCCCAGCTCGCTGCCAAAGGCAGCCACGGCCGCGCCGCAGCACAAGCCGCACACGCAGGCTGGGCCGGGGCTCCGGGGAGCAGCGCCCGGCTCAGGGGCATCTCCGGGCTGATGGCCCTCGTGCTTCTGGGCAGATCTGGGGGGCTGCTGTGCCCTCTGCAGCAGCCAGCGGCTGGGAGCTCCGGGCCGGGTTCAGGGGATCCCGCCAGCCCCTTGGCTGAGTCAGGGAGGGATTCTCCTACCTGTCTGCAGGACCCTGCAGCCCCGACCCCTGCGAGCAGGGCGCTAGCTGGGTCGGCCAGCCCCTGTCTGGGGACTTATCTGGCCCCTCCCTGCAGAATCCCTGGGCTGCTGTGCCCCTCGCCACCAAGACCCTGCAGCTGGGCGCCTGCCGTGCTCTAGAACAAAGGGAGCGCACACGGGGCGGGGCGCACGGGGAGGGGGTGCGCACACGGGGCGGGGCGCACGGGGAGGGGGTGCGCACACGGGGCGGGGCGCACGGGGAGGGGGTGCGCACACGGGGCGGGGCGCACGGGGAGGGGCATGCTCGGGGAGGGGCGCGCACACGGGGCGGGGCGCACGGGGAGGGGGCGCGCACACGGGGCGGGGCGCACGGGGAGGGGGCGCACATGGAGGGAGCGCACACGGGGCGGGGCGCACGGGGAGGGGGCGCGCACACGGGGCGGGGCGCACATGGAGGGAGCGCACACGGGGCGGGGCGCACGGGGAGGGGGCGCGCACACGGGGCGGGGCGCACATGGAGGGGGCGCACACGGGGAGGGGGCGCGCACACGGGGAGGGGGCGCGCACACGGGGCAGGGCGCACGGGGAGGGGGCGCGCACACGGGGCGGGGCGCACACAGGGAGGGGGCGCGCACACGGGGCAGGGCGCACGGGGAGGGGGCGCGCACACGGGGCGGGGCGCACATGGAGGGGGCGCACACGGGGAGGGGGCGCGCACACGGGGCAGGGCGCACAGGGAGGGGGCGCGCACACGGGGCGGGGCGCACGGGGAGGGGGCGCGCACACGGGGCGGGGCGCACACGGAGGGGGCGCACACGGAGGGGGCGCACATGGAGGGGGCGCACACGGGGCGGGGCGCACACGGGGCGGGGCGCACACGGGGCGGGGCGCACGGGGAGGGGGCGCGCACACGGGGCGGGGCGCACATGGAGGGGGCGCACACGGGGCGGGGCGCACACGGGGCGGGGCGCACATGGGGCGGGGCGTGCTCGGGGAGGGGCGCACACACGGGGAGGGGCGTGCTCGGGGAGGGGCGCACACACGGGGCAGGGCGCACAGGGAGGGGCGTGCTCGGGGAGGGGGTGCGATCAGGGCCCTCCGGCAGGCCAGCAGCACCGCGCTGCACAAACCCAGCCCCCAGCCAGCGCGCTGAGCCTTTGGCTGCGGGTGCCCCACCGTGGGGTGCCCACTTCACCCACCTCCCGCAGCCCGACTGCCGCGAGCGGAACGGCCCGGCTCCCCGTGTCTCCGGATGTAGGAACGGGCCTGGGCCGCGGTTACCGGTGACCTCACTCACCCCGGTTAAAGGGGCGGTTTAAACGGGTCCCTGAGGCCCCGCCCTGCACTACAAACACACGGTCTCTAGCTATGGTGGGGGAGCACGAAAATGAGCCCCAACCGCCACCTGCAGGCCCCTCGCAAGGCACACGTGTGCACTCACTCTCACGTGCATGTGCACTCTCACACAGGCACACTCACATAAGTGCACACGGTCGCACGTGTGCGCACACACCCACTCTCATATGGGTGCACTTGTGCACACACTCTCTCTTACAAGCACACGTGTGCACAGTGGGGGGCTGTCTGCTCTGTGACCAGGGTCCCCCTGCGCTGGGAGGGGCGATTCCCATGGACTCACCCAACGTGGATTCACCCCGACACCCAGGCTCAGCCTCCCAGGGAGAGACAAAGGGAGGGGGGCGGAGACCAGCACCTGGCTGGGGGCAGGGCCTTGGGGGGAGGCAGGGGCTGTCTGGGAAGCAGGGGGAGAAGAGGCTAAGCTGGGGGCTAGGGATGATGGACCCCAACCCTAGGGGCCTGAGCCGTCCTGGCCCTGCCCCCGGTGGCCACATCACTTCTGCTGGGCTGTATCCTGGAAAATCAATAAACGCCTCCCTGCTCTACTAGCTGGCGGAGACTGTTCTGGCTGCTATGGGGGGGGGGGGGGGGCAGGATCAGGGAAACCGCAACGCGCCGTCACAACATGCACACACATGTGCACACGCACGGTCACGCACACACACACACACACGTTCTCCAACACATGCACATGTGATGAGGTCACTGGCTCAGTGGACATGGGAAAGTCAGTGGATGTGATAGACCTTGACTTTAGCAAGGCTTTTGATACGTCTCCCACAATATTCTTGCCAGCAAGTTAAGGGAATGTGGATTGGATAAATGGACGGTAAGATGGATAGAAAGAGGCTAGAAGGCCGGGCCCAGCGGGTAGTGATCAATGGCTCGATGTCAGGATGGCGGTCAGTTTCTAGTGGAGTGCCCCAAGGTTCGGTTCTAGGACCGGTTTTGTTCAATATCTTCATTAATGACCTGGCTGAGGGGCTGGATTGCACCCTCAGCAAGTTTGTGGATGACACTAAGCTGGGGGGAGAGGTAGATACGCTGGAGGGCAGGGAGGGTCCAGAGTGACTTAGACAAATTGGAGGGTTGGGCCACAAGAAATCTGATGAGGCTGAACAAGGACAAGTGTAGAGTCCTGCACTTGGGATGGAAGAATCCCAAGCATTGGTACAGGCTGGGGACCGACTGGCTAAGTAGCAGTTCTGCAGAAAAGGACCTGGGGGTTACAGTGGGTGAGAAGCTGGAGATGAGTCAACAGGGGGCCCTTGTAGCCAAGAAGGCTAATGGCATATTAGGTGGCATTAGGAGGAGCATTGCCAGCAGATCCAGAGATGTCATTATTCCCCTTTATTCGGCTCTGGTGAGGCCACATCTGGAGTATTGTGTCCAGTTCTGGGCCCCCCACTACAGAAAGGATGTGGACACATTGGAGAGGGGCCAGCGCAGGGCGACCAAAATGCTGAGGGGGCTGGAGCACATGGCCTTTGAGGAGAGGCTGAGGGATTGGGGTTTGTTTAGTCTGCAGAAGAGCAGAGTGAGGGGCGGGGGGGGGGGGGGGGGGTTGAGAGCAGCCTGCAGCTTCCTGAAGGGAGGTTCCAAAGAGGCTGGCGAGAGGCTGTTCTCAGTGGGGGCAGAACAAGGAGCAATGGGCTCAGGTTACAGCAGGGGGAGGTCTAGGTTGAAGATTAGGAAAAACTCTTTCCCTAGGCGGGTGGGAAGCGCTGGGCTGGGTTCCCTGGGGGGGTGGAGTCTCCAGCCCTAGGGGTGTTTCAGTCTTGGCTTGACAAGGCCCTGGCCAGGTTGATTGAGTTGGGTCGGTCCTGCCTGGGGCAGGGGCTGGACTCGATGCCCCCTGAGGTCTCTTCCAGCCCTGGGGTTCTATGATTCTATGTGCACATACACATACACGCTCTCTCACGTATACACACGCGCGCACACACACACACACACACGCGCCTGCACACTCTCTCTCATGCACACACACACACACACACACACACACACACACCTGCGCACTCTCACACGCGCACACACACACACACGTGCGCACACATGCGCCTGCACACTCTCTCTCACACGCGCACACACACACGTGCCTGCGCACTCTCTCACACGTGCACACACACACGCGCACACACAGGCGCCTGCACACTCTCTCACACACACACACGCGCACACACACACACACGCGCGCACACACATGCCTGCACACTCTCTCTCACACGCACACACATGCGCACACACACGCACACACACATGCGCCTGCACACTCTCTCACACATGCGCACACACACGCGCACACACGCGCCTGCACACTCTCTCTCACACGCACACACACACGCACACGCACACACACACGCCTGCACACTCTCTCTCACATGCACACACTCTCCCTACCTGAGGGCGGTGTTGATCTGCAGGGCTTTGGCCAGCATGGCGGCCCCGGCGTCGCCCATGGCGTTGCCGCTGAGGTCCAGCGTGCTGAGGCTGGCGTTGCTGCCCAGCGCGTTCAGCAGGACGTTGGTTCCCACTTTCAGGCGCGACTCGGCCAGCGACAGGGACTGGAGAGGCTGGAAGACGAAGGCCGAGGGGGAGATGAGCTGGGCCCGGGGCTGTAGGACCCCCCTGGTTCCCTGGGGGGCAGGCCACCCGCCCCCCCAGATGCATGTCCTGGGCCAGCGGCGTGGAAGGGCAGCGGGGGTCTCTGCCCTCCGGAGGGCCCCTGCACCATGCTCCAGCCATGGCCTGCAGAGCCCCAGGCAGCCAGGACGTGCTGGAGCCAAAGCTCAGGCCAGACCAAGGCTCCTCAGCCGAGAGTCACACAGGGCAGCCGCAGAAGGCAGCAACTGGAGACCTGCAGGTCGCAAGGGCCCCTGCACAGCGCTCCCCATGCACGGGGATCCCAAAGCCGACATGCCCCTCGGACCAGAGCACGGGGGAGGGAGGGCAGGGAGAGAGGAATTTGGTGCCCTCTTCCCCATTCCAGTGTCCCCGTGCTGGGGGGAGGATGGCGTAATGACTCCCTGCTCCGCCACTGACTCGTGTCACCCTGGGTCAGTCACTTAATCTGGCTGTGCAGGGGCACCAGCCATGCTGCTTCTCCGCAGACGGGCGTGGGGACCCCACTGCTCGGTCGCTCTGCTGAGGGGCCAGGCAAGGAACCGGGCAGGCAGAAAAGCAGCAAGAGGCTGGGCGAGGAAAGCACCCCCAGGAACGCTGGGCAGCTGCCAGCTGTGCCAGGCCCCTGGGTCCCACCCCGCCGGGGCAGGAGAGGCAGCCCTGAGGAGCAGCATGCCCCGCCCGTGGATGGCAAAGACCTGTGCGGCGGGGTCTGGCCTGCCCCAGGGTCTACGCCGACCCCCAAGCATCTACGCCGACCCCCAGGGTCTACGCCGACCCCCAAGCGTCTACGCCGACCCCCAGGGTCTACGCCGACCCCCAAGCGTCTACGCCGACCCCCAGGGTCTACGCCGACCCCCAAGCATCTACGCCGACCCCCAGGGTCTACGCCGACCCCCGAGCATCTACGCCGACCCCCAGGGTCTACACTGACCCCCGAGCGTCTACGCCGACCCCCAGGGTCTACGCCAACCCCCAGGGTCTACGCCGACCCCCAAGCATCTACGCCGACCCCCAGGGTCTACGCCGACCCCCAAGCGTCTACGCCGACCCCCAGGGTCTACGCCGACCCCCAAGCGTCTACGCCGACCCCCAGGGTCTACGCCAACCCCCAGGGTCTACGCCGACCCCCAAGCGTCTACGCCGACCCACAGGGTCTACGCCGACCCCCAGGGTCTACGCCGACCCCCAAGCCTCTACACCGACCCCCAAGGGTCTACGCTGACCCCCGAGCGTCTACGCCGACCCCCAGGGTCTACGCCGACCCCCGAGCGTCTACCCCAACCCCCAGGGTCTACGCCGACCCCCGAGCGTCTACGCCGACCCCCAAGCATCTACGCCGACCCCCAAGCATCTACGCCGACCCCCAAGCATCTACGCCGACCCCCAGGGTCTACACCGACCCCTGACCCTGAGTGTCTATGCTGACCCCCAGGTGGCCAGGTGTCATGTGGGGTTGCCGGGTGCCCAGGTTCTGACCCTGAATGGCACCGGACGCAGAAGTCCTGTCCCTGCGGGCCCCCTGGGGTGGGCTTGGCCCAGCCTGGCCTGGCCATGCCTTGATTTGCCTTTTGAGTGCCTGCGGAGAGGCCTTGGCCCTCGGCCCGACACCTGTGCCGGTCCCACCCATGCGGGGCGCAGCGAGGGGCGTGCTGGGAGACCTCCCAGCTATTGCTTCCTGGCTCAGGCCCTCCAGCCCCAGGGACAAGCAGCCTGGCCCCACTCTGCCTCTGAGCACGCCCGAGGGCTGGGGGGCGGCGCTGCGGCCAGTGCTTACGCAGTCGTCGTCCTGCGTGAGCTGCACGATCCGGTGGAGCGCGTCGCCCAGACTGTCCCTGTGGAGGAGACACGGGGTCACTCGGGCCCGCCCCCTCCCGCCAGCCAGCCGCCTCCGGCTCACACGGGTGGGAATTCGGCCCCAGCTGGCCGGGGGGCAGGGGCCCCGTCACGCAGGGGCTGGCCCAGGCCTTGGAGAGCTCAGGCCGACGGGAGCACACGTGCCACGTGGCCACCTGCACGGCCGCTGGCAGGCTTGGCCAGCCAGTGCCGCTCCCTCCGTGGCGCAGGGGAGCCCCGGGGCACGTACTTGGATTTGATGTTAAAGTTCTTCCCTAAGGAGACGTGGCGAATGGATTTGCTTCGGCCAATGGCCAGCACCAAGGTGACCATGTCAGCGTCAAAGCCTACGACACAAAAGCAGCAAAGAGCGTCCGTGGCCAGGACGTGGCACGTGGCGGCTGCCAGCGCCCCCAGGGAGCTTGGCACCAACATGCAGGAGCAGAGCTTGACATGGCCCCCCCAACGGCCCCTCCAGTCGTTTCCATCCACGTGCGGAATACATATTGTTCCGTGCACTGCGGCATGTGCAGATGTGCACCACCAGGAGAAACGAGAGCTGCCGGCTGTGGGCAGCATTTGAATTGTCCTGGGCAGCCGCCCACGTGCTCCCCCTAGCGGGACACTGGTGGCAGCGCCTGCAGGGGGCGGGTCATGGGCTGAGGGGCGCGACCCCAGCTGGATGCCGGCCAATGGCTCAGCCAGCCCCTCGGCGGGTATGTGCTGGACCCCGAGTCCCAGCCCCGGACGCAGGGCGAGAGGGTGAATCCTGGGCTGGTCGTTACGCTCTGTGCTCTGTGGGGCGTGGGGGGGGGGGGGAGCTGTGATCTGGCCTAGGGCCCCGGGGACGGGGGTCCCTGGTTGCTGACGCGGAGCCCCCGGCATCCCGCAGGGCCAGTTCTCTCCTGGCCGGACATGGAAGGGGTCTCCCCCCAGCACTGCCGCAGGCCGGGGTGGCACCGGGGCCTCCCAGCGGGCGGGGTGACGCTGCACCTACCATTGTCGGCTAAGTCCAGCGTGCTGATTGCACTGGCATCAGAAATCAGGTCTTGGATCACCTGGGCGCCTGCCGACCCCAGCTGCACGGCAGAGCAGAGCCGGAAGTGAGAGGGGGCAGCCCGAGGCGGAGGGGCCCTCTGTGCCCTGGTGATGGAGCCTCTCGGGCAACCAGTCTAACCCGGAGCCTCGCTGCCGGCTGATGTTCCACGCCAGGGCCTGGCCACGCTCCCAGCCCGCGGCCCTATCCGCACAGGCAGAGCCCTGCTGGCCGCCGCACACTCACCCTGGCGACCTGCGTCCAGCCCGGGCCAGACCCAAGCGCCGCGGCAGAGACTGGGCCGGAGCCAGGGAAACCCTGCATGCTCTGCAGTCCCGAGGCGGGGGCATTGCTATGGATGTGGAAACTGAGGCTAGGGGCCCATGACGTCCAGGGGAGTTAGGCGCCTAGCAGCCTCGGAGGAGCTGGGCACTTCTCCAAAAAGCTGTTTAGAAGCGACTGGGCAGCCATTTTCAAAAGCCAATTAGGAGCCTAAACCCCAATGACTTTCAAGGGGGCTTCGGGCTCCTAAACCCCTTAGGTGCTTTTCCAGTGGTGACCCCACTTGCCGCGCCCAAGGTGGCTGCAGCGGAGCTGAGACATTCACCCAGATGTGACTGCACCAGGGCCCTCACCTCGGCAGGTGCTGGGGGCGAGCCGCTGGCACTGGGGAAGTGCCAGGAAACCCACTGGGGAGAGCCCCACAGGCAGGGGGGCTGGGCGCAGGGCCCCAGAAGGCAGGGGGGCTGGGCCCAGGGCCCCAGAAGGCAGGGGGGCTGGGCGCAGGGCCCCAGAAGGCAGGGGGGCTGGGCGCAGGGCCCCAGAAGGCAGGGGGGCTGGGCGCAGGGCCCCAGAAGGCAGGGGGGCTGGGCGCAGGGCCCCAGAAGGCAGGGGGGCTGGGCGCAGGGCCCCAGAAGGCAGGGGGGCTGGGTGCAGGGCCGCTGGACCTGCCACGGGGTCCCATTTGTAATCAGAGTAAGTAGCTGCTCCCTAGCCCGGCGCCAGCCCTGGGACCGCCCGAGGCAGTGTGGGGCGAGGTGGCTCTGGATTCCCCGGGATGCTCCGCTGGCTGCGCGGCTCTGGGGTCTGCCCGGGCGCTCCCCGGCCCGTCCAGATCCGCACACCAGCGAAGCCGCGAAAGCTGCTGACCGCGGCTAACGTTCCCCAGCAGGGCACTGCCCAGCCTCGGGGCTCTGGCGGGGGCACGGGCAGGGGATGCAGGCCAGGGCTGGCGTTGCTGGGCCGCCCGGGAGGCCGGAAAGGATCCGGCTTGAGGGCTGGCATGGGACGGGGCTTGGCTGGGGGGGAAGGTTTTTGAAGGGGCGTGGTCTTAGGGGAGGGGTGTGGCTTTGGGCAGAGGAGGCGGGGCTTCTGTTTGCCCTCCCCAGCTGGGCCTTCTGCCACCACCCAGGGGAGCTACAGTCGCTGCCCGACCCCCCGGCACTCAGCTCTGGGAGGAGGCGAGTTCCCGGTCCCTGCCAGGCCCTCACCTCGCAGCTGCTGAGGTCCAGTTGCAGGTCCCGGATCTGGCTGTTACACGCCAGCCCCTGCAGCAGGGCCCTGCAAGGAAGCAGAGAGGAAGGGGTGTGGCTGGGGCCAGAGGGGGCCAGCTTTGCCCGCGGGACGCCCCTCCTGGCAGCAGCGACCCGCCAGAGAGCAGGGCGCACGCAGGCATTCGGCCAAGCTGGGGGGAGACGCAGGCCTGGACCTCACTCCCTGGCCCCACCAGCGACCTCGGGTCTCCCTGCCTCTGCCAGCACGGTGCCCGAGCCGTCCCAGTGACTCCAGGAGCCATGGGCACCGCTTCCGCCAGGGATGACTGGAGCCGAGGGGAGCCTGCACTCGGAAGCCTGCGGAACTCCCTGCCGCAGGGGAGGTATAGTACGGATCGATAGCCTGCTATGGCCGGCCCAGCTGCCCACGCGCCCTGGGCTGCAAACCGGGGTCGTTTAACCCTCTGCGACTCCCCCAGCTGCCCGGGCCCTGCGCTACTCTGGTCTGCCCACTGATGGGGCTGCCCCCTCCGCAGCGCCCTCTAGAGGCACCTCTGCTGCTCGCCCAGGCCAGGCCGGGCGCCGCGATGCTCGGAGCGCATCCCCTTGTGAATCTGGCCCTTGTGTGGGGCCACGCCCTCGCCAGCCCGTCCCTACGCACCGGACACCGCGCCCTACCTGACGGCCTCGGGCGGCAGCTTGGTGCATGCCAGGCCCACGTAGCGGAGCGCAGCCGCCCTGCTGAAGAACAGCCTGACAGACGGCGGGACCTCCCTCGCCTTCCTGAAAGGGAACGGACGCGGAGTCGGCTCCTGGCCTGCCGCCTCACTGGACCCGGCCCGGCAGCCCCTGAGCACCGAGGCCTTCGCCCGGGAGCGTCTGCTAGACTGGGCTGCACTGGCTGCTGCCGGGGCCCTCGAATCCAGCCGTGGAACGGCCGTGCGAATCCAGCCTCTCTGGGGGATGGAGAATGCCCTCCCGCCCCACCACTCACGAGCCGTGCTTCTCGTCTGCACGGCTTCCTGTCCCACCTATCGCTCCGGAGCACCGGGGGCCTCCGGGCCACCCTCGAGTCACAGCACGTTGCGTGGCACGCGAGAGCGGGGGGGCAGGAGGACAGCGAGATTCTAGAAAGCGGTCAAGGGCTGCACAGTCCTATGGAGGTGTGGGATGGAGGGTGGGTGCAGGAGGGAGCCCCGGGTAGGGGACCGGGGTGTAGAGGGAGCACTTGATAGGGGACCAGCGTGAGGGAGGGAGCATGGGGTGAGGGACGGAGAGTTGGTGCAGGAGAGCGCACCGGGTAGAAGATTGGGGTGAGGGAGGGACTGCAGGGTGTGGGACGCAGGGCGGGTGCGGGAGGGAGCGTCGGGTAGGAGCCCAGGGTGGGGAGGGAGCGTGAGCCAGGGTACCGGGGTGTGGGAGGAAGTGCGGGGTGTGGAATGGAGGATTGGTGTGGGAGGGAGCGCCGAGTAGGAGACTGGGGTGCAGGAGGGAGCACGGGGTGTGGGTTGCAGAGGCCCGGCGCGGGAGGGAGCGGCCGGCAGGGGCCCGGCGCGGGAGGGAGCGGGCGGCAGGGGCCCGGGGCGGGGAGGGAGCGGGCGGCAGGGGCCCGGGGCGGGGAGGGAGCGGCCGGCAGGGGCCCGGCGCGGGAGGGAGCGGCCGGCAGGGGCCCGGCGCGGGAGGGAGCGGCCGGCAGGGGGAGGCTGAACTCCTGGGGCGACGCGGAGGCTCACCTGTGGGAGTAGAGGTTTCTGGCGAGGTCCAGGTGGGCCAGGTGAGCGCAGCATCCGAGGGCCAAGGCGTCAAAGAGCTGGACGTGGAAATCAGAAGCCTCCGAGACCTGCAGGCTCCCCGGGCCACGGCCCCCTCCCCCGCTCGAGCCAGCCCACACGTGGGACGGCCGGAGCTCCCCGCCGTGGCTCTGGGAGCACAAGCAGCATGTGCAGTGGGGGCCGCTCCCCCACCCTGGCCACGCTCCCGTCGCAGGGCTTCCTTTGCCCCTCGTCCCCAGGCAGGGCCGCCTGGCTACCGCTGCCCCCTCCCGCCTCAGCCCTTTCTCCCCCTCGTAGCGGGGGCTGGGCAGCCGGGGGGCGCTGGGCGACCTTGCCCTGACGGCGGGGCCTGGCCCTGTGCGGTCTCTGTATATGGCCCCATCACCACGGCAACTGAGCACCCGTGTGACGCAGGGGGGGTTGCCTTCACGCTGTTGGCTGTTATGCTGCATGTGATTTTGGCTGCCCTGTAGTACCCCAGGTGTGTGCCTCAGTTTCCCCGGACACTGGTCTCGTCTAGGTGGGAATTTGAGTGACTCATGCAGCCCATCACTAGGCAAAGGCTCTGTGATGTGGGAGGGGTGTGTCCTGGGAGGGGTGACCAGGTGACACCTTTGGCCCAGCAAGGTAGACCAAGGGGGTGGGGCTGTCTGCAGGCTGGGGCCGGTTGCTGGGGTTTCCTCGTGGGGAGGGGGGCTTGGAGCAGGACGGGGCCCGGGCCCTGGGGCCCCCTCTCCCCAGGCTGGGCTGTGCTGGCTGTGCCTGGTTCCCATAGCCAAGAGCCGGGTCTGGCTGGGGGGGGGCCCGGTGCCCCCACTCCTCGGCGCCGCGCCGTGAGGCAGGGCAGGCGGTGGCCCCTGAGCCGGGGGACGAGCGGCGCAGGGCGAGGGGAAGGCTGTGGCAGGAGAGGGAGTGGAGCCAGGTTGCCCACGTCCCAGGCTAGTGGCCTTCCTGTGTCACTAGCCCGCTGCGTTGTCTGGCGCTGCAGCTCCCCTGCCGTCCACCAGGGGGAAAGAGGGGGCTGGCCGTTTGGGTACCACCGCGAGCGCCCCGGATGCACAGACCCCTGCCGCTTGCCACGGGAGACCACGTCGGGGGAGCGCGGTCCCCAGGCTCCTGGAAAGCCTCGCTGCGGCGCAGGGGCGATCCCGGAGCTCCACCAGCGGCTGTGCGGAAGGTCGGGCGCTCGGGGCCAAGGCTGCTCCCACCCTGGGCGCCAGAGCAGGACTGAGGCCCAAACTGCTGCGTTCCCTCCTTCCGGCTCGGTGATGCCGGAGCCAGTGCCCAGTCTTCCCACCGGCACCTCGCCTCTGCCTGGGGGGCGGGATCCGCCGCCACGGGGCTCGGGTTTGCCAGCGGGCACCTGGCGAGGGGGAAGGACGTGGGAGCCGGCTACCGAGGCTACTTACTGCATCCACGGCGCAGTCAGTGCCGGCCAGGCTGAGGTGAGACACGGCGTTCGCCCGGCTGAGGAAGCTGAGCAGGCTCTGTGGGGGGACGTGGGGCTCAGGGGAAAGGCTGCTGGAAGGCCGCCCCAGGACACACCTGCCCGGACCGGGGCAGACAGACTCCTCCTCCGGCTTCGCGGGGCTGGCGTTCAGCCCAGGAGAGGGGCAGCCCAGACGCCCTTTCCCATGGGCCCCTCCTCAGCCCCTTGCCCTGGGCTTCGGGAAGCTGAAATGGAGCCGCCTGCTCGGCCAGCCTGGGGTTTCAGAGACACCGGAAGCCCAGGCTGCAGCGGGGCACGTGGGGTCAGCAAGAGCCCCAAAGCAGGACACCCGAAAAACCTGCCCGAACCCCAACAACAGGCCCAGCAGATGGGCCGAAATCTTCTGCCCTAAACCCCGGAGCCTCCGGAAAATGCCACAAAGTCCAGAGAGTCCCCAGCCAGCGGCTCGGGAGGCAGGGCCCTGTGCCAGCTGCCCTCTCGCTAGCGCGGGGACCCGGCACGGCAGGGACCCAGGCGGGTGCAGCAGGCCCGCCCCGGAGCCTGGGAGGCGGCTCGGCTCCCTGTCCACGCTGCCCCAGGTCGAGCCGTGCTGCTCCGGCTGGTGGAGCGATGGAGACGTACGCCGGCATCGTCCGCGGCCAGGGCCCCAGGGTTCCCGGAGAGGTCCAGGCGCTGCAGCGAGGTGCTGAAGGCTCCATTGGCCGCGAGGGCCTGGCACAAAGCGCTCGCGCCTGCCCGAAGGGAGGGAGGAGAAGCCGGTGAGCGCGGGGCACCCAGAGCAGGCGCCCAGCAGAGACCGTCGCCCCGGGACCCTGAGAACCAGCCCCCCCGCCATGGGCGGAGCCCCCGGGACCCTGAGAACCAGCCCCCCCGCCATGGGCAGAGCCCCCGGGACCCTGAGAACCAGCCCCCCCGCCATGGGCGGAGCCCCCGGGACCCTGAGAACCAGCCCTCCTCCCCCCTGCCATGGGCAGAGCCCCTGGGACCCTGAGAACCAGCCCCCTCCCCCCCGCCATGGGCGGAGCCCCCGGGACCCTGAGAACCAGCCCCCCCGCCATGGGCAGAGCCCCCGGGACCCTGAGAACCAGTCCCCCCACCATGGGCGGAGCCCCCGGGACCCTGAGAACCAGCCCCCCTCACGCCATGGGCGGAGCCCCCGGGACCCTGAGAACCAGCCCCCCCGCCATGGGCGGAGCCCCCGGGACCCTGAGAACCAGCCCCCCTCGCGCCATGGGCGGAGCCCCCGGGACCCTGAGAACCAGCCCCCCTCACGCCATGGGCGGAGCCCCCGGGACCCTGAGAACCAGCCCCCCCGCCATGGGCGGAGCCCCCGGGACCCTGAGAACCAGCCCCCCTCGCGCCATGGGCGAAGCCCCCGGGACCCTGAGAACCAGCCCCCCTCACGCCATGGGCGGAGTCCCCGGGACCCTGAGAACCAGCCCCCCCGCCATGGGCGGAGCCCCCGGGACCCTGAGAACCAGCCCCCCTCACGCCATGGGCGGAGCCCCCGGGACCCTGAGAACCAGCCCCCCCGCCATGGGCGGAGCCCCCGGGACCCTGAGAACCAGCCCCCCTCACGCCATGGGCGGAGCCCCCGGGACCCTGAGAACCAGCCCCCCTCACGCCATGGGCGGAGCCCCCGGGACCCTGAGAACCAGCCCCCCTCGCGCCATGGGCAGAGCCCCCGGGACCCTGAGAACCAGCCCCCCTCCCGCCATGGGCAGAGCCCCTGGGACCCTGAGAACCAGCCCCCCTCGCGCCATGGGCGGAGCCCCCGGGACCCTGAGAACCAGCCCCCCTCACGCCATGGGCAGAGCCCCTGGGACCCTGAGAACCAGCCCCCCTCGCGCCATGGGCGGAGCCCCCGGGACCCTGAGAACCAGCCCCCCTCGCGCCATGGGCGGAGCCCCCGGGACCCTGAGAACCAGCCCCCTCCCCCCCGCCATGGGCAGAGCCCCCGGGACCCTGAGAACCAGCCCCCCCGCCATGGGCGGAGCCCCCGGGACCCTGAGAACCAGCCCCCCTCCCCCCTGCCATGGGCGGAGTCCCCAGGACCCTGAGAACCAGCCCCCCTCGCGCCATGGGCAGAGCCCCCGGGACCCTGAGAACCAGCCCCCCCGCCATGAGCGGAGCCCCCGGGACCCTGAGAACCAGCCCCCCTCACGCCATGGGCAGAGCCCCTGGGACCCTGAGAACCAGCCCCCCTCACGCCATGGGCAGAGCCCCCGGGACCCTGAGAACCAGCCCCCCTCGCGCCATGGGCAGAGCCCCCGGGACCCTGAGAACCAGCCCCCCTCCCCCCCGCCATGGGCAGAGCCCCCGGGACCCTGAGAACCAGCCCCCCCGCCATGGGCAGAGCCCCTGGGACCCTGAGAACCAGCCCCCCTCGCGCCATGGGCGGAGCCCCCGGGACCCTGAGAACCAGCCCCCCCGCCATGGGCAGAGCCCCCAGGACCCTGAGAACCAGCCCCCCTCCCCCCTGCCATGGGCGGAGCCCCCAGGACCCTGAGAACCAGCCCCCCCGCCATGGGCAGAGCCCCCAGGACCCTGAGAACCAGCCCCCCTCCCCCCTGCCATGGGCGGAGCCCCCAGGACCCTGAGAACCAGCCCCCCCGCCATGGGCGGAGCCCCCAGCAGCGCCCCCGGGCTGCCCGACTCGGCAAAGGGCCCCTGGACGGGCGCCGGCCCGCAGCTGGCTCCGGAGAGAGGGCAGTCGCTCCCCACAGGGCTGCGGGCCTGGCCCCTGGCAAGGGGAACGCGGAGGGCGCGCTCCACGGGGCATGGAACGCGGCCCAGGGCAGCCACCGCCCCCTGGCTCCACCTGAGGCTGCCCAGGCCGCGTGGAGGGTCGCCGGCCCTGCCCCCACAGGCACCTTTGGCAGTCAGCGAGGTCCTGGAGAGGGTCAGGCTGCGCAGGCCCCTGGCGCGGCGCTCGAGGTGCTGGCTGAGAGCAGCCATCCCTGCGGAGAGAGCGGAGGGGCCTGAGAGCAGGCAGCTGTCAGGGGACACCCCCCGGCCGACCCGGCTCCGGCACGCTCAGCCAACGACCCCAGGCCCGCGGCACCGGGCTCCCCAGGCTGCAGGGCGACCCACACGTGCCCTCCCTGGCCTCTCGGGGTGCCACACCGTCACGTTACTGGAGTTCAAGGGGAGCAGCCACGTCACGCTGCACCCACAGGGGGTGCCCCAAAAGTTGGTGCAAAGGGGCCACGTGAGGTGGCACACGAAAGCTGCTGTTCTACCGACTGCGTGTGCTAGTCATGCACCTGTCCAGCGCCTGTGTGTGATGGAAGTGTGTACGCGTAGGGAGGCTGGGAACTTCTCTGGGGCTGAGCACTGGGCCAGGCATGCTCAGCCAGCGGCTGTGCTAATTGGCGAGGGGACAATGAGGCGCTCGGTGCCAGTGCGCACCTCAGGGCTGAAGGGCTGCCAGCCTGGGACACAGGGACAGGTCGTCTGACCATGTGACCTGCTCTGACCATGTGCAGCTTGGAAGATGCCAGGGGAGGGATTTAAGCGCCATGTGGCTCCCTCCACCTGGTCTTCAGCTCAGCTCTTGATCTCAGAGGCAGCCTTGCAGGGAACCACGAGCCAGAAAGAACCATGGACCTGTCCTGACGTAGGATGTGCACCAGAGATTTTTAAGCCAGCAGCTGTAACATCTCTGCTGCGCGCCTGCGTAGAGAACTGGGAGATTCGCTGCATGTAACGTAGGATCCTTTAACCACCTCACTCTCAGGCTTTTCTTTCTCTTAGTAATAAACCTGGAGATGTTCGATGCTAAAGGATTGGCTCAGCGTGATTGTGGGTAAGATCCAGAGCGTAAATTGACCGGGGATCCGTGGCTGGTTTCTTGGGACTGAGAGGACCAGTTCGGGGGAGGTGAGATCGGGTTCTAGAACCCCTCACCCGTGCCAGGCCCGGGGCTGTTTGGGGCACAGGGAGAGCTGGGGTGTCAGGGGTTTTGCTCGTGAGGCTTCTGGCTGGCCAGATCGGCAGCTGGAGCGCCCGGTGCGACTGGTGTGTGGCCTGTTTGGAAGGTCCCCAGTCAGGGGCTGTAAGGAGCCCTGAGTTTGAGCCATTCGCCCTGAGCAGACGGGGCCCGGGCCAGGAGAGTGAGGGACATGCTGGGGGGCCCAGCCCCCCCAGGGATCCATCACCGCCATGCACTCCGGGGGCAGCTCAGAGGTGTCATATGGAGCCTGCGAAGGGCTCCCCACCCTGCGCCAGGGACGCAGCCTCCAGCAGCAAACAGGGCTGGGGAGCCAGCCGAGACCCCCGCACAGCTCCGAGCCCTGCGGGATCACACAGCCGGGGCCCTAACCCGCCCGGGGAGCAGACAGGTGGTGGCCGGGGGCACGTGCAACTCTCACTTGTGTCCCGCCTGCTCTCGGTGAGGCCCTGGGCTCGTGCACACGGAGCGCGCCCGGCCTAGCGCCTGTGCGTGACCGTGCACCCCCGCCTGCCGCTGGGGAGCATGGCTGGATCGGGCAGGGCAGGGCGTGTCTCATATAGCCAGCCGGCTCCAACTGGCCTCCGGGCAGCCGGGCAGGGGCCAGAGGGACCGGGGAGACAGCCACACGCCCTGCACACGCTCCGGGAAGCCGGGCAGGGGCCAGAGGGGCCGGGGGGGGACAGCCACACGCCCTGCACACGCTCTGGGAAGCCGGGCAGGGGCCAGAGGGGCCGGAGGGGGGCCACACGCCCTGCACACGCTCCGGGCAGCCGGGCAGGGGCCAGAGGGGCCGGAGGGGGGCCACACGCCCTGCACACGCTCCGGGCAGCCGGGCAGGGGCCAGAGGGGCCGGAGGGGGCGGCCACACGCCCTGCACACGCTCCGGGCAGCCGGGCAGGGGCCAGAGGGGCCGGAGGGGGTGGCCACACGCCCTGCACACGCTCCGGGCAGCCGGGCAGGGGCCAGAGGGGCCGGAGGGGGTGGCCACACGCCCTGCACACGCTCCGGGCAGCAGGGATGCTGTGGTGGCTCTGCAAGGGGCCGTGTCTGTGGGGATGGGAGCGCGGGGTACCTCTGTCCTCCAGCGGGTTGCCCGCCAGGCTGATGGCGCTGAGAGCCGAGTCCGGGTGCCCGCTCAGCACCTGGGCCATCCTCTGGGCAAACTCCCTGCAAGGACGGATTCCACTTGACAACACACCCAGTGCTCCCAGCCCAGCCCAGCGCTCCCCACACGGCCACAGGGCCCGGCTCTGACCCTCCGCCCAGCCCAGCCCAGCCCAGCCCAGCCCAGCCCAGCCCAGCCCAGCCCAGCCCAGCGCTCCCCACACGGCCACAGGGCCCGGCTCTGGCCCTCCGCCCAGCCCAGCCCAGCGCTCCCCACGCGGCCACAGGGCCCGGCTCTGACCCTCCGCCCAGCCCAGCCCAGCCCAGCCCAGCCCAGCCCAGCCCAGCCCAGCCCAGCCCAGCGCTCCCAGCCCAGCCCAGCCCAGCGCTCCCCACGCGGCCACAGGGCCCGGCCCTGACCCTCCGCCCAGCCCAGCCCAGCGCTCCCCACGCGGCCACAGGGCCCGGCTCTGACCCTCCGCCCAGCCCAGCCCAGCCCAGCCCAGCCCAGCCCAGCGCTCCCCACACGGCCACAGGGCCCGGCTCTGACCCTCCGCCCAGCCCAGCCCAGCCCAGCCCAGCCCAGCGCTCCCAGCGCTCCCCATGCGGCCACAGGGCCCAGCTCTGACCCTCCGCCCAGCCCAGCCCAGCGCTCCCCACACGGCCACAGGGCCCGGCCCTGACCCTCCGCCCAGCCCAGCCCAGCCCAGCCCAGCGCTCCCAGCCCAGCCCAGCCCAGCGCTCCCCACGCGGCCACAGGGCCCGGCCCTGACCCTCCGCCCAGCCCAGCCCAGCGCTCCCCACACGGCCACAGGGCCCGGCCCTGACCCTCCGCCCAGCCCAGCCCAGCCCAGCCCAGCGCTCCCAGCCCAGCCCAGCCCAGCGCTCCCCACGCGGCCACAGGGCCCGGCCCTGACCCTCCGCCCAGCCCAGCCCAGCCCAGCCCAGCCCAGCGCTCCCAGCGCTCCCCATGCGGCCACAGGGCCCGGCTCTGACCCTCCGCCCAGCTCAGCCCAGTGCTCCCAGCCTGCTGCTGCCCTTCTCCAGCCCCCGTCAGCGGGGCCGTGTGCGAGGGGGTGCCAGAGGCAGGCACTGCAAATCCCACAGACGTCTGCCTCCCAGGCTGTGCGCGGGCACGTCCCGGGCTCGTCCGGCAGGAGCCAGCGCTCTGAGGGAGCCGGGACCCAGCTCCAGCCCGCAGCCTTCCAGCGTGGGACGGCCCCTCCTCCATCACTCGCCCCAGGCTGCTCACGTGCCCCGGAGAATCGCCGCGCAGCAGCTGGCTGTGCCGATTCCCACTGCCCGGTGGCGACGGGTCTCCCTTTAAATTCACCCTCCAAGGGCCCCGACGCCCTTTCAGCGAGTGAGCCAGCTGGGCCCCGACTCTGCGCCGGGCCGGCCTCTCGGCTGTGACCACCGGGCGCGAGTGGCTGCCGGATGGGCGCAAAGCGACAGACCGCGCCGCCGTGCCCTTACCACTTCAGCCCGCCGTTCTCCAGCACCAGCTCCTCCAGCGAGGCCGATTTGCCCAGCATGTAGAGCAGCTGCTCGGAGATCTCCGGGTTCTAGAGAGAGGACAGGCGTGAGGGCGGCGGCCCCCCTCCGGCAGCGCGGCTCCGGAGCAGCCCGGCGGGGCGCTGGCCACTCACCAGCCTGAAGTCCTTGGAGTAGAGCCTGGTGAACCACAGGTTGAAGGAGAGCGCCGCGATGCTCAGGGCCACGTCTCTGCAGGGGCACAGCAGCGAACCGGTCGGGAGAGGCGCCCGGCCCGGCCACTCACACGCCGCTGCACAGGCGCCAGCTCACAGCCACAGGGGCGGGACTGGCCAGCGCCTGGCGACCGCTGCGCCACGGCCGGGCTCCCCCGCCACAGCTCGGGGCTGGCAGCCACGGGGCAGGGAGAGCCAGGCCCCAGTGTCCCAGCGGGCCCCGGCGCTGAGCCCAGAGGAGCTGCGGGCACCGACCGACCGGGACGCCCAGCAGGCAGGAAAACTCCCAGACGGGCCAAGCAGGGCTCGTCTCAGCGCCCGGGACCCGCCTGCGGAGGCTGCGCTGGCACAGCGGGGCTTCCCCTTGAGGCCTGGCCTCGCAGGGTGGCCCGCGGGGAGCGTGAGCGGGGCTTGGCTGTCCTCTCCAGCGCAGCAGCACAGACGGACCCAGGGAGGACCGGCCGCTCCCTCGGGCAGCCGGGCCTTTGGTCCCGGGTCTCTGCGGCCTGGCCTGCCCCGGAGAGTCCGGCCTGCTCCGGGAGCAGCTTGTTCCCCAGCGAGCTGGCCCAGTACAAGCCCAGGGGCGCTGGTACAAACAGTGCCCTGGCAAGCGGCAAGAGCCGTCATGGCGCCCGGGGCCGTGCCGCTTTGGCCAGCGCAGCACCACTGCCTAGTGCGCAGCCAAGCTGGCCACGTGCCCACGGCCACCCTGGGCCTGGAGAGACGCAGGCCCAGCCTGGGGCTTGCTGCCTGCCTCCTTAACTGAGCGTCCTTGGTGGGAAAAGGCTCCAAGGGGCCTGTTTCGGCCAAACCAGCCTGGCCGGCAGAGCCCCGCCGGCCCAGCCAGGCTGCCACACACCCGGGCACCAAGCCTCCGAGCCCGACGCCTGGTAAAACAAGCCCGGCCAGGCTGCGCTCCCTGGCCAGCCCTGGGGGACGCCACACTGCGCAGCCGGCGTCCCGAGAGAGCTACCCCGGCCTCCACGGGCCGCCCGCTAGTTCGAAATATCCCCCCGCGTAACGGGCGCTATTTGGCCTTGCTGCGGGGGGGAGGGCGGCTCGGAATAGCGCGTTGGTTCCCAGTTTGGCGGACGCGCCGCCTTTCAGAATGAGCCGTTTCGAAACCGACTGGAAGCGAGCCCCGCCCTTTGTGCCGGGAACGTGCGGCTCTTTCTCCGCGTGCGGACGCCCCTGTGAGAGTTGCCCGTGCGAAAACCGCTCTAGTAGTTCTCCCCCCGGGAAATTGCGCCCCGCTCTGGGCCCAGCTTTTTCAAGTCAGTAACCAGTTAGTCACGTTGCAGCTTTACATGGACCAGGCGTGTTGGCAGAGGCACCCCTGCCCGTTCACGCGACTGAGCCAGGCCTGGAGGGCCAGCGCGTGTCCGAGGGAACCGAGACGCAGCAAGCCCAGGTGGGGTGCGCGGGGCATTGGGCAGGCGGCGTCCTAGGGAGCGTGGGGAGCAGGTCTGGGGAATGAGGCAGCCTCGCAGTACAGCCGCGTCTGAGGGAAACGCCGCTCTGCAGCACGGAGCGAGGGGCCGCGCGTTCGCCCACGGGACTCGGCAGCGACTCACCTGCTCTCCAGGTGCGTGAAGTCCAGCAGGTTGAACTCCCGGCAGTCTTGGCTGTGGTAGATGTTGTCCACATCCTGGCAGGCAGGCGGGCGAGAGCGTGAGCCTGAGAGCCACTGCCAGGCCGGGTCACGGCCCAGCGCCGTGCAGCAGCGGCCGCGAGAGCGGAGACCGGCGCCAGCCCTGCCCCCGAGCCACCAAGGCGAGTTCACCGTGTCCCTCCAGAGTATCCAGCGGCTAAAACTCGCCAGCTTCCCTTTCTCCCCCTGGATTTCTGCCTCTCCCTACGCCGGCTCCCTCCGCCTGGCTCCCTCCGGCTCCCTCTGCCCCACTCTCTGCACCCGGCTCCCTCCGCCCGGCTCCCTCCAGCTCCCTCTGCCCCACTCTCTGCACCCGGCTCCCTCCGCCCAGCTCCCTCCAGCTCCCTCCGCCCCACTCTCTGCACCCGGCTCCCTCCGCCCGGCTCCCTCCAGCTCCCTCCGCCCCACTCTCTGCACCCGGCTCCCTCCGCCCGGCTCCCTCCAGCTCCCTCCGCCCCACTCTCTGCACCCGGCTCCCTCCGCCCGGCTCCCTCCGCCCCACTCTCTGCACCCGGCTCCCTCTGCCCCACTCTCTGCACCCGGCTCCCTCCGCCTGGCTCCCTCTGGCTCCCTCTGCCCCACTCTCTGCACCCGGCTCCCTCCGCCTGGCTCCCTCCAGCTCCCTCTGCCCGGCTCCCTCTGCCCCACTCTCTGCACCCGGCTCCCTCCGCCTGGCTCCCTCTGGCTCCCTCTGCCCCACTCTCTGCACCCGGCTCCCTCCGCCTGGCTCCCTCCAGCTCCCTCTGCCCCACTCTCTGCACCCGGCTCCCTCCGCCTGGCTCCCTCCGGCTCCCTCTGCCCCACTCTCTGCACCTGGCTCCCTCTGCCCCACTCTCTGCACCTGGCTCCCTCTGCCCCACTCTCTGCACCCGGCTCCCTCTGCCCGGCTCCCTCCGCCCCACTCTCTGCACCCGGCTCCCTCTGCCCGGCTCCCTCCAGCTCCCTCTGCCCCACTCTCTGCACCCGGCTCCCTCCGCCCGGCTCCCTCCAGCTCCCTCTGCCTGGCTCCCTCCGGCTCCCTCTGCCCCACTCTCTGCACCCGGCTCCCTCCGCCCGGCTCCCTCCAGCTCCCTCCGCCTGGCTCCCTCCGCCCCACTCTCTGCACCCGGCTCCCTCTGCCCCACTCTCTGCACCCGGCTCCCTCTGCCCGGCTCCCTCCAGCTCCCTCTGCCCCACTCTCTGCACCCGGCTCCCTCCGCCCGGCTCCCTCCAACTCCCTCCGCCCGGCTCCCTCCGCCCCACTCTCTGCACCCGGCTCCCTCCGCCCCACTCTCTGCACCCGGCTCCCTCTGCCCGGCTCCCTCCAGCTCCCTCTGCCCCACTCTCTGCACCCGGCTCCCTCCGCCCAGCTCCCTCCAGCTCCCTCCGCCCGGCTCCCTCCAGCTCCCTCCGCCCGGCTCCCTCCGCCCCACTCTCTGCACCCGGCTCCCTCCGCCCCACTCGCTGCACCCGGCTCCCTCCGCCCCACTCTCTGCACCCGGCTCCCTCTGCCCGGCTCCTTCTGCCCCACTCTCTGCGCCCGGCTCCCTCCGGCTCCCTCTGCCCGGCTCCCTCTGCCCCACTCTCTGCACCCAGCTCCCTCCGCCTGGCTCCCTCTGCCCCACTCTCTGCACCTGGCTCCCTCTACCTGGCTCCCTCTGCCCCACTCTCTGCACCTGGCTCCCTCCGCCCCACTCTCTGCACCCGGCTCCCTCCGCCCCACTCTCTGCACCCGGCTCCCTCTGCCCCACTCTCTGCACACGGCTCCCTCTGCCCGGCTCCCTCCAGCTCCCTCTGCCCCACTCTCTGCACCCGGCACCCTCCGCCTGGCTCCCTCTAGCTCCCTCTGCCCCACTCTCTACACCCGGCTCCCTCCGCCCGGCTCCCTCCAGCTCCCTCTGCCCCACTCTCTGCACCCGGCTCCCTCCACCTGGCTCCCTCCAGCTCCCTCTGCCCGGCTCCCTCTGCCCCACTCTCTGCACCCGGCTCCCTCCGCCCGGCTCCCTCCAGCTCCCTCTGCCCCACTCTCTGCACCCGGCTCCCTCTGCCTGGCTCCCTCCAGCTCCCTCTGCCCCACTCTCTGCACCCGGCACCCTCCACCTGGCTCCCTCCAGCTCCCTCTGCCCGGCTCCCTCTGCCCCACTCTCTGCACCCGGCTTCCTCCACCTGGCTCACTTTCCCTTCAGCTCCCTCCACCTGGCTACCTCTAGTTCCCTCCACTCGGCTCCCTGAGCCTGGCTCCCTCTGGCTCTCTGTGCCCAGCTCCTGCCACCAGGTTCCCTCTGGCTCTCTGCACCCAGCTCTCTGCGTCCGGCTCCTGCCACTGGGCTCCCACCGCCCGGCTCTCTGACTGAAGAGCCAGCATGCCCCTCTCTTCCGGTGCCGACTGCTCAGCGAAATGTAGCCCCCGAAGGATGGCGTCTAGCCCCCTGGAGAGACAGCGGGCAGCGCTTTAGAAGGGACCCACACCCGCCCGACGCGCTCACCCACTGGATCTCCTCGCGGAAGGGGAAGCCGTTGTAATCACACAGAGCCGCATACGTCTCCGAGAAGCCACCTGCAAACACGGACGGGGCCTTAGCAGCAGCCCGTGGAGGAGACCAAGGGACACGTGGGCAGGGAGAGAAACGAAGGCGTCTGGGATCCAGAAAAGAGGGAGGCCCAGCTGAAAAGCCCATTGAACCCTCACTGCTCCCGGCCCAAAGCGGAACTCGGGGTGGGGCCTCTCGGCTTGGCTCTGCCCCATTCATTCCTTGCTTGGCCTGAGTCCTTCTGCCCCGACTTCCCTAGCTCTTCCTGTCTAGCTAGACATGCCGGAGCGGAATCAGGCCTGCCCCTGCATGGCCCAGTCGTGCCACTGACATCGGTGGGATGGCTCCAGGGGGCACAGGACTTGTGGAAGTGTTTGCCGGACTGGTGCTGACATCATGTGACTCTTCCCTCCCACACTGCGCCCTGCCATCGCCTTATCCCCGTTTCACAGGGAGGGAAACTGAGGCCCAGGGCGATGGCGTGAGCTGCCCGGGGTCAGCCAGTCCTTGGCGGTGGCTGTGGGAGCCAGTGTTAGCCACCCCCCCTCTTCTTCCTGAACTGCAAAGCGGGGGCTTCCAAAGCACTTTGCCTTGGAGTCAACAGAGCTTTGAAAATTCCACCCCAAGCCCCCAAAGCCCCCTCCCTTTTCTTTGGGGTAGTTTGGGCTTTCTGGGACAGGGGCCCAGAGCCAGGCTGGATACCGCAGGGCCCTTGGCTTCTCCGCAGCACGTCCTCCAACGCGTCCGTTCTCCTTCGCAGTCTCTCAAGCAGGCCGGGCGGACAGGTTCTGAGCAGTTTCCTGGGAAAACGCCAGACGGTTACGTCAAGAATGGCTGGGATAGGAAGAAAATCCCCCAGCCCTGCCTGTAGGTGCAGATCGACCAGCCAGGAACACTTCTGGCCAACTGCCTGTGCGGCCCTCGTGCCCTTTGTAGGGTCTTTCTGCTCACACCCGCCTCTCAGCCGGCACGTTCCCACCAGCAGAGCGCAAAGCTGTGTCCTTCGCTCCGTTTTACAGGTGGGGACACTGAGGCACTGCATGAGGACGTGAGTTGCCCGAGGTCATCCCACGGGCCTGTGGCAGAGCCCAGAAGAGAACCCAGCCCACAGCTCTGCCCACTAACCCACACTGCCTCTACACTAAAGGGCCCCATGTTTGAAGCCTGTACCAGCCAAATGGCCAGAGCATGAGGTCGGGGGCCTCTAGGGGGTCGCATCAGAGCCCCCCCAGTGCCGCCACGCCAACGTTTCAGGAATAGCCCTACCTGGGGGAAGAGTCAGGAAAGACCTTCTTGAGTGACATGGTGACGTGGATGACCACCTGCTCCAAGTCATCCAGCGACACGAGCCGGAAGACGTAAGAGGCGGTATCCGTTTCTACGGCAACCTGCAGAGAGGACACGTGGGCTTTCGAGGCAGCAAGCAGAGGGGAGTTTCCTTAAGCTCCAGCTGAGCAAAGCCGCGTGCCGAGACGGGCAGCTCTCGCCGTTGCACTATGACGCCTCCTGCTCAGGCCAGACTACGCCACCACGGAGCGAAGGCTCCGAAAACACGCCAGCAGTTTGGCATAGACCATGCCACAGGTACTGAATGTGGTCCAAAGCGCAAGCATGACGAACCCAAAATCCCACGTTAAGGTTAAACTGAAAAGAAATGCAAACCCGGCAAGGAGTGGACGTGCAATTGTGGTTCCCGAACAGCCTTAACTCTGCCCTGCAGTAACACCTTGCAATGCTTTGGGGTCCCAGATTAAAGCACGTCTGACTCGGTTTCCCCTCTGCTGGTGTCACTCCACACAGGCCGTGTTACTCTGTTCCCATGAATATTAGAGGTTAAGTAAAAAGATCACGTACAGGGTGTCTCATTCATGAAGGGACCCACTTTTAGACTCAGTTTGCTCTCCTGAGCGAATGAACGGGTTCACTACGTTCTGAGGAAAATTCACTCGGGCTCAGTGAGCCAGGGCCATGACGCTGACAAAGACTTTTCTCACCGAGCAAACTGGTCGAATCCCGACTTCCCGTGGCGAGTTAAACTCAGCCCGAATGGTGGGATTGCAAGGCGGGCCTCGGGCCTCCATTAGAACCCAGCAAACTAAACTAGTGGCCACATCATGCTGGCTCCCCTCCGGAGCAGCCCCAAAGGAGAACTGTCTGGAAAATGCAGCCCCAGGCAGCCCGGAGCAAATCCCCAACCGTCTTCGCATGGCTAATGTGAAACCAGAGAAATCCCATTGCATTCCACTGGGACAGCACCAGTGTCATGGGCCCGGCGAGCGGCATGGGCCAGACGCGCTTCTGGCAGGCCACTCAAACATCTGGGCTTCCAGAGCAAGGAGGGACGCAGGAGGCGGCTTTCTCTTTTTAATGGAGCTCACCTCCCTCCTGGAGGACCTCCAGGGGTCATTGAGTCCAGCCCCTGCCCGCACACAGGACCCAGCACCATGGCCCAGGCCCCTGTATGGCCCCCTCAAGGATTGAACTCACACCCCTAGGTCTAGCAGGCCACGGCTCAAACCACTGTGCTACCCCTCCCCCTGCAGGGGGTGCGTGCTTGCGCTGGCCGATGCTGGTCTCTAGGCGGGCTCGCCGGGCGCCAGGCCAGCGCAGGGGTGACGGCCCCGGGAAACCAGACGCAATTTGCCCAGGACGTTTCTCGCACTCTGCAGGGACCATTCGATCGGCCAGTCCGAGCCCTCGCACGGCCCAGGCCGCCACACGCCGCCCGCCCGCCGCTGTTCCGAGCGCCACGGCGCCTGGCTCGCGCCTCGTCTAGCTCTAAGGCCGTTCCCAGGGCACCGCCGCCTTCCCTCCTGCCCCTGGGACCGGCCCTCCCAGCGGCTCTGGGGGAGATTTCCCACGGCCCTCTCCACCCGCCAGGCGCTAGCGCACACCAGCCCTGCCACAGGGGTTGCCGCTGTGACTCCTAACCGGCAGCGGGCCCCCCAGCCGCCCCACACATAGCAGCCAGCCCCGGCCACAAGGCTCCAGTCTGAAGCGTCTGTGCTGCTGTGGCCGGTGTGCCAGGTACATCGCCCCTCTCCCAGAGCCTTTGCCAGCTCGCCAGGGTCACCGTGCCCAGGCCAGGCCCCGCTGGGGCCCGAGGCAGAAGCCGATGGCGCTGAGGACGCGCTTGTTTCCTCCACACACAGACGTTAGGTGAGCTTTTGTATGACCCCTCCCATGGCCCCTGTGTACCACCTTGGGGCCAACACCCCCCGGGCGCAGCAGCGGTCTGGCTGGTCCCCTTAGAGTGCAGTAATGTGCCACAGCCCCACTGGGGAGCAGCGCTGCCCGGGCGCAGCCAGAGCCCAGCGGCCGGCCCTGCCTCTGCTCCACAGCCGCCCGACAGGAATCACCGTTCAGCCAAGAGCCAAGCTCGCAGTAATGCCACCTCCAGGGCCCGGCCTAGGGGTGCAGAGCCCAGGGCAACCCCCCACTGCAGACCCTGCCCCCACTGCACCCCTCCCCCAAGCCCTGCACCGGCTCCGTGCTCTGCCCCTGCCCCGAGCAACGCGAGCCGGGGGACTGTGGGGCTGCCCCCTCCCCACTCAGCTAAGCAGAGCACAGGCCAGGCCGGGCTGGATCCCACCACTGCAGCGAGTGTGGGGGCAGGGAATCTCTGCCCTCCCCGCACGTCAGGACCCCAAAGCCCCATGGGCCCTCCCATCCCTCGGACGGGTCAAGTGGCTGCCATGGGCCCCCCCAAAGTGCTGGTCACCACATTGCACAGTCAGGGAGAGGCCAAGGTCTGCACCCGTGTGGTGTCACAGCTGGAAAGAGATGCCAGGCCCAGCAGCCTTCCCTGGCACCGCGTTCTGTGCCCCGCGACTGTGCAGCGCCCGGCGCCGCCGTCTGTGCCCCGCGACTGTGCAGCGCCCGGCCCCCGCCGTCTGTGGCCCGCGACTGTGCAGCGCCCGGCCCCCGCCGTCTGTGGCCCGCGACTGTGCAGCGCCCGGCCCCCGCCGTCTGTGCCCCGCGACTGTGCAGCGCCCGGCCCCCGCCGTCTGTGGCCCGCGACTGTGCAGCGCCCGGCCCCCGCCGTCTGTGGCCCGCGACTGTGCAGCGCCCGGCCCCCGCCGTCTGTGCCCCGCGATTGTGCAGCGCCCGGCCCCCGCCGTCTGTGCCCCGCGATTGTGCAGCGCCTGGCCCCCGCCGTCTGTGCCCCGCGATTGTGCAGCGCCCGGTCCCCACAGTGCAGGAGGCTGCTCCCCACTGGTGCTGCCAAAGGCTGTTTGTGGCTCCTTTGGGTGGCTATTTGCACCTCGTCCCCCCAGGCTCTTGGTGCAACAGCTCCCAGCACAGCTGATGGGGGGGGCGTGCCACGGCCAGCGCCGAGCCGGAGCCGGTCCGGGTGTGGCTGCCTGTCTCCACTGCCCAGCTCGGGGCGACTCCAGGAGGTCTCTGCCAGGCTGGGGTGTCTGGGGGATCCCCAGAAGAATGGGTGGAGCACGGGGCGCAGGAGGGGTTCCTGGGGCTGCCCTGGTACCGGTGGTGTCCCAGTGGCGTGGATGGGGGTGGGCTGGACTGTCCCAATAGAGGGGATGGACTGTCCCAATGAGAACATGGGGGGCACGGGCTGCTCCGATGTGGGAATGGGGGGGCTGTGCCGACGGGGGGGGGGGCTGTGCCGACGGGGGGCCCTGCCTGCACTCACCTGGCTGGGCTCCTGGATCCCGATTTCTCTCACCTCCAGGAAGCTGAAGCTGCTCCGCACCTGGGGGGAGAAGGCTCAGCCCGCGGCCTGCCCTGCCGGCCCCACCCCCGCCAATAGCAGGACACAAGCTCCCACTCCCCCCAGACCCCCTCCCAGTCCGCCCGCCCCTCCCCGTGCAGCCCCGAGCCCGTGTCCCGTGGCTGGAGCCGCGGCCTGGCTCGCAGAGGTGGGGCACCCCCGTGCAGCGTCCATGCCCCAGAGCCCCTTGTGCGCCCCGGGGAGAGCCAGCTCTGTGCACGGGCGCCCGCACACCCGGAGCCCTGGGGCAGCGCCCCTCGCCGGGCCCGGCCGCCGGTCAGTCTGCACCCCTGGGCTGGGAAAAGCGGCCCCGCCATGGGGCTCGGGGCTGGATCGACCGGGGCCTGCCCCGCGGATCAAAGCGGGTCGGGCCGGGCGCCGGTCAGTCTGCACCCCTGGGCTGGGAAAAGCGGCCCCGCCATGGGGCTCGGGGCCGGGATCGACCGGGGCCTGCCCCGCGGATCAAAGCGGGTCGGGCCGGGCGCCCAAGCGCGATTCAGGCTGGAGGCGAAGGCGTCAGCGCGGGCCAGGGGCTGCCAGGCTCTGGGGGCGCCACGCAGCCCGGCAGCCCGGCCAGGGCCAGGGCGGGACACGGAGCCGGCCGGGGCAGCGAAGGGAGGCGCAGGGGCGAGGCCAGAGCCGGATGCCGAGGGCCCGGCGGTGCGCACAGGAGAGCGAGCTGCCTTAAAACAGCTGCAGTGTGGGGAGCCCCTGGCCGGCCCGGTGCCGGGGAGCGGCCCCGCTTCCCCGAACAGCCCCGCGGCCCCAGACGGGGCATGTCCCAGGTGCCTCTCCCGCTGCAGCCTGGAAAACGAACCCTGGGCAGCCGCCTGGCTTTGGAAGGGCCCCTGCCCCCCGCCCTCCCCACACGAGAGACCCCCAGTTCCCCGCCCTCCCCACACGAGAGACCCCCTGCCCCCCGCCCTCCCCACACGAGAGACCCCCAGTTCCCCGCCCTCCCCACACGAGAGACCCCCTGTCCCCCCAGTTCCCCGCCCTCCCCACACGAGAGACCCCCTGCCCCCCGCCCTCCCCACACGAGAGACCCCCTGTCCCCCCAGTTCCCCGCCCTCCCCACACGAGAGGCCCCCTGTCCCCCCAGTTCCCCGCCCTCCCCACACGAGAGACCCCCAGTTCCCCGCCCTCCCCACACGAGAGACCCCCTGTCCCCCCAGTTCCCCGCCCTCCCCACACGAGAGACCCCCTGTCCCCCCTGCCCCCCGCCCTCCCCACACGAGAGACCCCCTGCCCCCCCAGTTCCCCGCCCTCCCCACACGAGAGACCCCCTGTCCCCCCAGTTCCCCGCCCTCCCCACACGAGACCCCCTGTCCCCCCTGCCCCCCGCCCTCCCCACACGAGAGACCCCCTGTCCCCCCTGCCCCCCGCCCTCCCCACACAAGAGACCCCCTGTCCCCCCAGTTCCCCGCCCTCCCCACACGAGAGACCCCCTGCCCCCCGCCCTCCCCACACGAGAGACCCCCTGTCCCCCCTGCCCCCCGCCCTCCCCACACGAGAGACCCCCTGTCCCCCCTGCCCCCCGCCCTCCCCACACGAGAGACCCCCTGCCCCCCGCCCCCCCCCGCCCTCCCCACACGAGAGACCCCCTGTCCCCCCAGTTCCCCGCCCTCCCCACACGAGAGACCCCCTGTCCCCCCTGCCCCCCGCCCTCCCCACACGAGAGACCCCCTGTCCCCCCTGCCCCCCGCCCTCCCCACACGAGAGACCCCCTGTCCCCCCAGTTCCCCGCCCTCCCCACACGAGAGACCCCCTGTCCCCCCTGCCCCCCGCCCTCCCCACACGAGAGACCCCGTCCCCCCTGCCCCCCGCCCTCCCCACACGAGAGATCCCCTGCCCCCCCAGCTCCCCACCCGAGGCTCCCACCCTCCCCACACTAGAGACCCCCTGCCCCCCGCCCTCTCCACACGAGAGACCCCCTGCCCCCCGCCCTCCCCACACTAGAGATCCCCTGCCCCCCCAGCTCCCCACCCGAGGCTCCCACCCTCCCCACACGAGAGACCCCCTGCCCCCCGCCCTCTCCACACGAGAGACCCCCTGCCCCCCGCCCTCCCCACACTAGAGATCCCCTGCCCCCCCAGCTCCCCACCCGAGGCTCCCACCCTCCCCACACGAGAGACCCCCTGCCCCCCGCCCTCCCCACATGAGAGACCCCCTGCCCCCCCAGCTCCCCACCCGAGGCTCCCACCCTCCCCACACTAGAGACCCTTGCCCCCCGCCATGCCTCGGAAGGCCGCACACTCGCCGGGCACTGGGGAAGCTCCGTGCCCAGGGAGACCCCGTCTCGCGGAGGGTCACTCACCCGGACCGGGGGCATCGCCGGCAGCAGGTAGGCTCTCCAGGGGGTTAGCACCTGCCCGGAGGGAAAGCAGCATCACAGCAGGACCGGCGAGGGCAGGGCCCGGGGCCCTGCTGTGGGACCCCCCCATCCTGCCCCCCGCTCAGACACTGGGCCCCGAAGGGCCCCAGGCCCCAGGCCACCAGCACATGCCCGTAGGCCCAGCGCGCCCGAGAGCCGCAACCGGGGCCAGAAGCCCCCAGGTACCCGCGTACCAAGAGGTCGTCTTCCTGCTTGGATCTGAGCTGCAGCTGGACGGGCTTGGCCAGGACGATTTCCCTGGGCCCCAGCAAGGCCGCGATGCCGTCTGAAAAGAGAAGGCCCACGTGGCAGGTCAGCAGAGACGGGCTGGTCCCCAGCCAGAGCCGCTCAGCGACCCGCGTCCCCCAAAGCACCCGGAGAGGGCGTGAGGGAGGGGGAGTTTGGGGGGTTCGGGGCGCTCAGTGCCCGGATGTTACTGGTTCAGTGTGACAAGGGGGGAGTTTGGGGGGTTCGGGGCGCTCAGTGCCCAGATGTTACTGGTTCAGTGTGACAAGGGGGGAGTTTGGGGGTTTGGGGCGCTCAGTGCCCGGATGTTACTGGTTCAGTGTGACAAGGGGGGAGTTTGGGGGTTCGGGGCGCTCAGTGCCCGGATGTTACTGGTTCAGTGTGACAAGGGGGGAGTTTGGGGGGTTCGGGGCGCTCAGTGCCCGGATGTTACTGGTTCAGTGTGACAAGGGGGGAGTTTGGGGGGTTCGGGGCGCTCAGTGCCCGGATGTTACTGGTTCAGTGTGACAAGGGGGGAGTTTGGGGGGTTCGGGGCGCTCAGTGCCCGGATGTTACTGGTTCAGTGTGACAAGGGGGGAGTTTGGGGGTTTGGGGCGCTCAGTGCCCGGATGTTACTGGTTCAGTGTGACAAGGGGGGAGTTTGGGGGGTTCGGGGCGCTCAGTGCCCGGATGTTACTGGTTCAGTGTGACAAGGGGGGAGTTTGGGGGGCTCAGTGCCCGGATGTTACTGGTTCAGTGTGACAAGGGGGGGAGTTTGGGGGGCTCAGTGCCCGGATGTTACTGGTTCAGTGTGACAAGGGGGGAGTTTGGGGGGTTCGGGGCGCTCAGTGCCCGGATGTTACTGGTTCAGTGTGACAAGGGGGGAGTTTGGGGGGTTCAGGGCGCTCAGTGCCTCCATCTGCTGTGCCTGCTACCCAGATGCCGGTGTGCCCCTGCACAGACTCCTTGCCAGCCACCCCCCCACCCCCCAGGGCTCGCCAGGCTCTCGCCTCAATAACACCAATGGCTGAAGTGCATCAAGGTTTGGGGGGCCCTGGGCCAGAGCAAGTGGGGGATCCTCCCCATCCCTCCCACCAGCAGTCTCCCTCCCCCGACCCGGCACACCCCATGGTGCAGGGGCAGGACACCGGGGGTTGCCCGCTGTGCCCTCCTGCCGGCCGAGGGGCTGGGACGTGCAGCTCAGGGCTCATTACAGAAGTACAGCACATGTCATCCAGGCCAGCCGCACGCCAAGTGCACGTAACCCCAGCTCACGTGGCCCTTACTGGCCCGTGGCGTCTACCCACAGATTGCACCTACCACGCTCCAGCACCAGCCCCCTACCACCTTGCTGGGAACCCCCATCCCCCGGGGAGCACCCCACCCCCAGCCTCTCATCCCAGACCAGCCCCTGGCCGGCAACCTGGGCCCCTTCCCAGGGCCCTTGCCAGCACTGGGGCGGCTCCCTGCCCTCCGGCTTGGGGCTCAGCCAGCAGCCTCCTCGCACCGACCTCCCCTCTTCCCCCAAATTGTCTCCAGCTCCCGCCAGGGCTGCCTTTGCCCTGCACTTTGGCCTGGCTGGGGCACAGCTCATGGACAGCCCACGTCCCTTCCTTGCCGGGGCGCTGGGGATGGCTCAGTGGGGCCTGGTCCCTGGAGACGTGGGCCTGGCTGCGGGGGGGGGTTGGGGATTCCCCTGCTGCCCCACTCAGCCGAGTTGCTCCAAGCAGCCGCTTTAGGGCCCTGCTGGGACTGAGCCAGCTTGCAGCAGGGCAGAGAATTCTCAGCGCCTCGGCAGAGCAGCCCAGGGAAGGGCCCGGCCGGTCCCGGGGGCAGTGGAGCCGGGAGAACCCGGGAGTACTGCGCCCGGCGCCCCCCCGAACACCTGGAGAAAGGAAGCGGCACCCCTGCGGTAGGTGGGCCTGGCCGGCACTGGGAGGGGCCCCTGAGCCAGCTGGGCCTCCCCCATCCACGTGGCGCCGGGAGGGGGCTGCCTACCTTGCAAGTGGCCCGGGATCCCTCCCGCCATCTCGGGGCGCCGGGCGAGCAGCCTGTCAGCCCAGCTGCAGTCAGAACGAAACTGGCCCCGCGGGAGGAAGCGCGGAGGTGACTTACCAACGGCCGCGCAGCTCTCGGCACCCTCCTCCCCACCTGCCTCTTCCTGCCCCGCAGCCCAGATGCAGCCGAGCGAAAGGAAGCCGCCCGCGCGAGCAGCCCCCGCAGCCAGCCTGCGCCTCCCGAGCCACGGGCACCCCGACACGGCGATGGCTCCTGCCCCAGATCCTAGTCCGCCGGCTGCCCCAGGCTCAGCCCCTCATGGCCCAGCCTGACCCGCCGTCCTCCACTCGGGCCCCCCACTTATCCCTCAGCCCCTATAGCCAGCTGTCCCCCCACAGCCCTGGCAGTGGCCCTCCTGCCCACCCCGTGAGCCTGCCCCATAGCCCGCGCTGAGAACTCGGGAAATTGACTCAGCTCCTGCTCCGCTGCTCACTCCTTGTGATACAAAGGACAGCTCCCCCCGGCTTGCCCTCAGCTGCCCCGGGTGCTCCTGGCTGCGCCCGCCCCGTGCCCCCCATCTCTGCTTGGTGGAGAGTCCTGCCAGCTCAGAGTCAGACAGCACAAGCTCAGCCTGATGCTTGGAGACTGCTCAGACAGCTGGTTGAGAGAGGGGCCCGCTGGGAGCTGTTTGGGGGACCCCAAGCATGCTGAGCACCCACTCTCCTGTTGGATCCAGCTGCTGCAGGCACTGCGGGTGCACAGCGGCCATCGGCTGCAGCAAGCATGCCGCCAGGTACCAGCCAGGGTTAGTAAAGCAGCTCCCGGCCAGCAGAGCAGCCACCTGCAGGGGGCAAAGGGAAGGGGCAGATGAGAGTGATCCAGAATAGCAGGGCCCACTGGAGAGCTGAGCAGGGCAGACGCCCACTCCCCACGGGGCTCCGCGGGCCAGTCTCGCCTGAGCAAAGGGCAGGGGTTTTCCGGCTGAGCCCTCTCCCAGGGAGGAAGGGAGCAGGGCGCAGCCGTGCCAGACCGCAGTGCCAGAGGGCTGGGCAGGCGCGGGGGCTTCTCCCCCTTTCACATGTGAAAGCAGCAGACACCTTTGCAGGAAATCCTCCCCACGGGCCCGCTGCCTCCCCGCCGACCACAGCTCGTGCAAGGGCGCAGCCAGCCAGCCCAGCAACCCCTTGGCAGCTGGGTGGGGGCCAGTGCAGAACAGGCTGTCGTACATGTGCCTGCAGCGCCCTCGTACAGGCAGGGGCTGTGTCTGCTCAGCTGCCCACCTGCGGGGGCCCAGGCACGTAGCCCCCGCGGCAGGGAGCCAGCCGGCCCCAGGCTCGTGGCACGACCCTTCCGTGCAATGGGCTGGATGGGGCTGTGAAAATCGGAGCGAGGGCGGCTCGGCCCTTGAACGTGTTTCTGAAATTGGCCAATGCCAGCTGCCTAACACAAGGGAGAATGGGGTGTGGCACCACACAAGCCACACCCCTGCCCACAAGCCCCGCCCAGGGGGCAGTGCTACCTGCTGGTTGTCAGTTAACACCCCAGGGGGCTGTAGAGGAGGGTACTTGCTGCTCAGCGCCCCCTTGTGGCCAAGCATGGCACAGCCACGCTTGCAGCTCTAGTGCCCCCTGCTGGGGGCATTCTGGTGCTGGGCCCCTGGCCGCAGGGAGCTGGGGGTTGGCACTGGCGTGGCCCTCCAGCCCCGGGACAGAGCTGAACAAGCCCAGCTGGAGCATTGAAACCTCCGTGAAACAACTTGTTTGCTTTCACTAGGGTCTTCAGCTGGCTCCCACCCTTTACATTCACCGCCCCCCAGCTAAGTCCTGTGCCCATGAGAGAGGCTGGTAGGGGACCCAGCTTCCCCCTGCAGCCTCTCACATAGGGCCCCTGGCTGCAGCAGCTGTGTACACCTCACCCTCCCTGGCCTCTTCTCCAGCCCCAGGCTGGGGCCCGGGTCTTCCCCTCCACAATCCCAGCCCGGGACCAGACTGCTGGGCCAGCCCCTCTCGGCTCCCCCACACTGCCCCAGAGAATCCCCCTAGACAATCTTGGTGGCAGATTAAGATTTACTGCCCCCCCCCCCCACAGGGGCACCAGCACCTCCCCTTGACTGCCCAGGTTGCAGTAAGATTCACCTAGGGGCCCCAGGGTGCGTGGGGGAAACCCAGTCTCTATCTGCCTACAGATTGCATCCTGGGGGCCCTGCAATATAGGCAGGGGGCTCAGCACCCCAGGTGCAGGATCTGGGGCTCCTCAGTGGCCCAGCTCCAAGGATCAGGGGTGAGTCCCCCCCTTCTGGGAGGGCTGCTGGCATTCATCTGGCACTGTCTGGAGCATCCACCTTCGATGCTTGTCCTCCCAGCTCACTGCTTCCTGGAGTGGGGTGTTGTAGGGCCACGAAGCCCCCAGGAGGCAGCTGCAGCGGCCAAACCCACCTTGTAACAGCCCGTGTCCCGGCTCCCATCACTGCATTCACCTGCCTGCCCACTTGGCAGTGGCGAGTTTGGAGAAGGCATCCTGCTGCCCTCACTGTCTGTACGGGGGTTCGGGCCGCAGAGCAGCGCTGCTCAGGGTGGGAACTTAACACCATGGCCATGGCTGCAGGATCTACAGGCCGTGGGGCACGTGTCTAACTTGCAGCCCACACTGAGGTACCGGCACTAGCTCTGAGGCAGCACAAGTGCCACTAGCAGCGTGGGGCTGTCAACCTGCCTGGGATCCTGCTAAGAATTTGAGCAGCTAGGCCAAAGCGTCCTGCTCTGTTCACGCTGGACAGAGCAGAGCCAGCCTGCGTATGTCTCCATGGGCTGAAGCTGCACCTGAGTGCAGCAGGCACAAGCTAAGGTGGGGCGGGAGAAGCTTAGGGCTGCTGCTGCATGGCCCTCGGTAACCCAGCCTGAATATTTCCAAAGTGTCCTTCTCCCACCACACACGCACTCCTGGTCATGCGCTGATGCTACCCATCTGGTCTCCCCTTGTCTAGTGCAAACGCAGCCTCCCTCGCTGCCAGCTCTGGGCTTACACCAAGTGCTTCCCTGCTGGTCCCTGGGCTGGGACAAGCCATGAGCATCAGCGCTCTCCCCTCCGGCTCCTCACTCAGTTGGGAACTATGCGCTGCACTTTCACTTCAGCCATGCTTCTTCACTGAGTCCCATCCGGATTCCTCTGGCCTCCGCAGCCTTGTGCTCTGCAGCGTCTCCCTGGCGGCCCCCACCTCCAGCAACTCTGGGCTTCACGAACGTCAGCTACGTCCTGCACAGTGCTGCTCGAGCCTTCTGCAGAACTCCTCCGCAAGGCTAGTCACACGCCCAGCTGGTACCGGGGGCGAGTGCGAGTTGCACCTGACCGCCACAGGTCTCTCCCTCCAGCAGTCAGACTCCCTGGTGACTGACAGCAGCCCCCAAGCTCTGGGAGGCCAGACGTTGCACAGCTCCGTTTATGGTCCAGCCTGTTCTTACCGACTAGTCCGTTGCAGGACCTCGCAGCTCTCTCTCCTTGGTAGGGCTTACCAGCCTTTACAATGGCCAGAACGAAGGAGGAGAGGGAGGCGTGTGCTACACACCACGTGTACCAACTCCTTTTGGGGAAGGCACTGGATCTCTTATAACACGGTCGTAAACCACGGCCTAGCAATCTAACGGCAGCTCCCGGACGAGGAGCCCACGAGCCAAGTCCCCAGCGAGCTGCGCTCGTGCGCTCGGATGCAGCGGACGGTCAGCATTCCACACAGCAGTGCTTTCTGGCAGCGTTGAACATTCACGGACTTAGAAAGGTCTCCTGCATGCTGTCCCAGGCCCAGGGTTCCAGACTGCTCAGCGGCCTTGCGGAGAGAGGAGCCTTTTCTGCGGAGGCAGTCACCTGCTCAGAAACTTGCCTTCAGGATGAAGAGTTGACCAATACAAAGAAAGCAGCCAGTGAGCACACATGTTAATCCATTATTATTTATTAGCTGTACAGCAGTATATTCTCCTTCCCAGCTTTCAAACCCCATTACATATTTTATAACAGTTTTTTCTCATGTTGGTTTTCTAAAATAATGAAAAATATCACACAGTACAGCTAAGTACAAAAAATGCATCAACCTAGAGTCTGATAGCTAACTGATAGCTCTTTTAAAAGCAATACATAGAAGAAAAATTTGTTTGAAATCAGCAAGACTGAGGCTCTATAAAAAGCTTACATATTTAAACATGTGACAGTTCATATACAGGCATCATTTGTATTTCACATTATTCCTTTGTTGCCTTTTTATTAGAGATCCAAAATGGTATAATTACTGACCTAGTAAAATTTCCTGGCCCAGGATTCCAGGGCTGCAGTGATCCACTTACAAATCACCACTTCTGGCTTAACATAGGATTCATCAACACAAAATACAACTACAAAGTAGAGCAAAGAATATGTAGCTGTGAAGTCATAACTGAAAAGAAGGTTAATGATACGTGTTTTCACTGCCAGTTCCATGTGCTTGGACACCTGATTTCATGGGCGGGCTTCCGTTGTTTTGCAACCATAGTCTGGGTACCTCTCTCTTCTACATGATTGGTTATCAACAGCTCTTCCGACATTTACACTCCACCAAATCTCGTCACTTAATCAGCAAGTAATTAAAACACTGGGGGTTTCTTAATCTGCATTTTTCATACCTCTTAATTAATGGAAAAAGATTAAAATGTAAAAAAAAAAAAAGTTATTTACAAGCTTGACCATTACAGAGTTGCTTTGCCCAGAGCAGAGCATGAAGACAGAAACCAGTTGGAGCATGCCAAAACTGCCGTGTGTGGCCAGCTTGGTGAACCAGAACTAGTCAGTGGGGCAAAGCAAAACCAAAAGCATTTTAAAAGTCTAGCCCCCTCCCAAGTCTGCATTGACAGTTAAAAACACTACTGGGAGAAGGCGACTGGAGGACTTTGGGAACTTGAAGGGCAAGTCCAGAGTGGTGTACCACAAACTCTAGTCAGAGCTTCCGTTTCTCCACTTGTGTGTATTAAAACTTGTTACATGTAAACACTGTCCTTGGACCATCATTACAACGCAGCGAATTGAGCATCCCACAGGAAACGCTCAGACTCCAAATCAGATCCTAATGCTCCATGATCCTGTAACGCTAACATAAAACAGCAAGTTCTAGGCCAATCACATTCTAACATCATTGTGAAGTTGTATTTCCCAGGGTGTTTGGTAAAATGGTCTAAAATGATGCATTTCCCAAAGCCAAGAAAAAGGTAAAAGGAAAAATAGATTTGAGCCATTGAAACACAGCCCAGGCCAGTTCAGTCAGCACGCTCGGCCTTTCCTCCATCACCGGTCCATCATGCTTAGAATCATCTCCGGAGTGAGGTCTCCGTTGGGAGCTTCCACTGCGGCAGGCTGAGCTTCCTCCTCTTCCCCCACCGTTTCTGCGTCGGGTTCTTTCTTTACTTCCACTATAATGTTTTCAATTGCACCAGTGTTCTGGTCTTCAACCTGAATGATTGCTGCAGCTAGGAAGGGGGAAGAGAGCGATCAGAGCACCGATCTCACAGGTGGGGGGTAACAGACACTTTTCTACCAAGCTGGGCAGTGTCTTACTGAGCTGAAGACAGAAGATTTACCATGGGTTTGTTCAGCAATGCAGCCCTGGTTTACCCAGACTACCCAGGGCCCCAGCATCTCAGCAGCGTGTGTGCTGCCAGACTGCAGGGCCTCACTGCTGCAGTGCCACTTGGATGAGGCCCCCAATGGCTAGCAGAATCAGGGCCAGCCCAGGCTTCGGCAGTGCTCAGGTGGACTCCCCACAGCAGTGGCATGAGAAGGGAGGGGAATCGGGAAAGGAGTTCAGCCTCTCCATGCCTGACCTCAAGGCACGTGCTCCTCAGGAGGGGGGAGGGAGGGCGGGAAGGAGAAGAGAGGAGACCTCCATCTCCAAGGCCCCTACACAGCTTCCCTGCAGCAGCCATGCTGCCAGCACACGCATCTGCAGGCCACCAAGCACTGGGGCAACACAACCTGCCCTATTTCCTAGCAGAGTAGCAAAGCCACATTGATCCCATGGGGGTTCATGACTCAACCCTGCCAAGCGCCACCTGGCACAACGCCGCTTTGCAGAGGCCCAGAGACGTGGAGACGGACAGACAGGGTCAGTGCCCTGCTACACAGCACACAGGCCACGAGAACGTGGAAGGGCAGCAGGCGGCAACCACTCCTTCAAAGGGGCAGATTCACTCTGACAGGAGAGTTTTTCCAGGACCCCGTACAAGCCTCCCGTTGGGCAATGTAACCCCTCTGGGCAAGGGCCATGCCCGCCTGGAGGCGCTCACAGCTCTATCAATGAACAGTGCACTGAACGCGCATGCCCGGGCTGGTTAATAGCCCTGACTAGCCTCCCTTCGCCAGAGCACCTGAAAACACGTCACAAAGATGGGCAGCACCCTCCCATTCTCCTCCCCTCCTCTGAGCAGCCCCGGGTGGATAAGCTCTGTTAGGGTCTGTCAGGAAATGCCGGCACCAAAGGGAGTCCCGCAGGCAGGGCCCCACAGTGCCCCAGTAAAAGGGTAGAGAGGCCGTCAGCAGATTTTAAAAGGACTCAGCTCCACGGTAAGGGCTTTCCCTTCACCCTCCCGTGGCTCAGGCCGTGCAGACAGAAGCAGAAGGCCAGAGTCCCAAGTGCAGGCAATGCCATGTCAGCTGTTAATCCAGTAGGCATATCCACTGCCCCCAAGCTGCAGAGCCTTACCAGTGCCCCCGTCTCTGACATGCCTGGCCTTGGCCCCACCTGTTACAATTTATGATCATGTTTCATTCTGGAGGGTCTTTAGTGCTACCTCTCATGCCATGGGAGGGGTGAGGAGGGAGGTGGCACTTTGACCAGGGCCTGGCATCTCTTTGGCTCTCTCTTTTATACCCTCTTGCATCTCCCTTGCCACGCCTGACCGGTTGATTAACCTGTCTCGGAACCGCTCTCTCTCCAGCCCAGCTGTGTGTGAGCAAATGCAACACAGAGTCTTTGTTCGCACACATTGTAACACAAAAGCCAAGCAGACAAACGAGACCCACAGGTGTATCCCAAGCGAACAGGTAGGCCCCATGCTGCATCATCATAGCTAACGCTCCTAACACTCCATTTGAGAGGAACAGAAACCCTCCAGTGGTGCCCAGAGGTAACTTACGCTGGGGTTGTTTTGGTTGGTTGGCTTTGCCTGGCGGCCTTCCTCTTCGTTTCTTAGCAGGAGGTGGTGTGGGAGCCACTGGCTCTACTTCCGGTTCAGCCTCAATTTCTACTGCTGTCTCCTCCTCATCTTCATTGTCATCCAGATCTGGTTCAGCATTTTCCTCTATAGAAAAGAAAACCAGATAAATCTTCAGTTTAGGCAGGGACAAAACACCAGCTCTAGCATCCTACAAGGAGTAGGAACCACCCCGTCTTCAGTCTGAGCTGGTCTCAAAGGAAGGCAGTGAAGGAAAGTGATCCTGCTACCAACAAGCAATTCGTCAGAGGGATTTTCAATCCTGGGCTATTCACCTTCGAAGGCTAGGAAAGGGGAACATGGCCCTACAGCCAGTGCCGGTATTACCCGTATCATTGGGAAACATTTTACAGTGTGAAGGGAAGAAAGGAGCAGCCCGTCTGGGACCGATTCAATTGCCAGGAGATGTCACGGGACTCCTTAGTGCACAGCGGGGGCTGGGAGAGGCTGTCACCTCGCCATCTCTGGCTCAGGAGGGGTTATCCAGCGCAGTGTAGTCTCAGGGGTTCAGACCAGTCTGACGTGACTCCTGATGGTGCCATCTTTTGGGATGCTCCTCCAGCCTGGCAAATCTCACTACCAGGAAATGATTTTACTTTTCTTGGAAAAGCTAATGGAACATCTGAGTTCTGTCCCACGGGAGCACCCTAACCAACCCTACCTCCCCCTGCAGGGCCTCTGTTCAGAAGCTTGCCTTACAAAATGTGGTCACCCCCTTTTAGCCCCTGAAACTCCCCCGGTCGTTCCATCCTACTGGGCAGAGTTGAAGGAAATAAGCTTCAGGAAAAAACGTGGTGAGAGGTTGTGTGGAGGGCAAAGCGGCTGCCACCAACCTCTACATAAGAGCCTTCAGCCTGCAGAAGAATATACCCAGCCTTTAGCATGTGTGGAAACAGGGATACAGCAAGTGGAGAAGCCATCCTAAGCCAACTATGGGCTTAAAGAGCCCCCCTCCCTAGTCAGAAGGGTCCCGTATCAGCCTGGTCCAGCACAAACACTAGCCTGGCTGTGCAACGACGGCTAGTGGGGAGGACAGAATTCCTCCACAAAGCTCGCAGTGACTTGTCTGGCTCCGCAGAGGGGTGGGGCAGGGCCAATGCACAGATACCTAGGGTCAGTGTGCTCCTTTCCATGACGTTTTTGAATGGGAAGGGAAAATATAACCCTCAATCCACTGTGCCTGGCTGTGTCTGTACTAGGGATATGCAAGTGTAACTGCGTACACTGGGCTCATCAGTTCACGTTCATGGCTATACACAGCCTCTCAGTATACATGAGGAGCTGGCTCCCTGCACTCACCAGCTGGAGAGCGGCCCTGCGCTGCTGACTCTATCAGAGGCAGCAGTGCAGGTGGGCAAGTGGGAACTGGTACGTGCTAGGAGCCAGCTTAAAAGCCAGCTTCCTGCGCACACCAGCTCCCAGGGAGCCAAGTGCCGCCTCATTTGTAACCACTGGAAATGTCAGTGGTTACACCATTACTTAATTATATGCATTTTAACAGCCACAGTCTGGACTACTTCTACACTGGTGTGCTTCTGGAGCGCAATACACTCTGTGTATGTACACCACAATCCCAGCCACACTGGGATGAGTGGAGCTGCTATTTTCCTGGTCACACCGTGGCAGTCTGCAGCCCCAGGAGTACTCACATTGCACAATTGTGTTTTGCTGGGCTGTTCATTCCCACCACATTCCCACTGTCCAAATATGCTGTGGTGCTTTACCCCAGGGTTATCAGAGTCCCCACTGTAATCCAGGAGGGAGAGAGACACTAGAACAATTAAATAAATGTATCCACTTGATTCCATCAAAGCTTTCCTGGCAATGATGGTGTGTTACCAGTGCAGGTTTAAGTAACAGTCTTTATGCAGCATCAATTTCATTCTGGGTGACCTAACGCCTAGCCCAGCTTACACAGAGGCATTTCACATTAGCATATTACCTCAGCGCTCAGACTCCTCGGGAAGTCCATTGGCCAGGAAGTCTTTCCAGCCCCTTGTGAAGCCTCTAAGGTCTTTGGCACATAAGTAGTCTTGGTACAGCCATCACTCTTCAAGCAGAGATTTTTGGCCAGCCTACCCCACCCAGCTCCGTCCAAACCTGGAGTGTGTGCACTATGGGCAAAACACAATTCTGTACACAGCTGACAGTTTCTATCACAAGACTTCTTTTGCTGTAGTCTCTTCTCTTTGCCCCTAAGGCATAACTTGTCTTGAAAGGACTGGTGTTACTATGGGGCTTTGCTCAGTAAGCCCCAAGTCCTGGCTCTTGGATGCCAGTGTGCAGTGAGCGCACAGAATGCTCCCCACCAAGAGAGACAGAAAGAGGTGGTAGAGTCCACTACCATCAACCTCTTGCAACCCTACTCTTCAGTTCACCTGAACAGCCAGGAAAAACAACCCTGAACTGCCTTCTCCCTGGCTTGTAGCTGGGCTTCTCCTTCAGAACATTTCTCCTTTCCCTATAGGAGTTCAATGGACTTCTGTGACTCCATGGCCAATTTATCAAACAGTTACACAAAGCCAGGGTCATCTGGGACTTTGCATGGTGGAGTGGGTGTGTGCACACATTGTATAACCCTGGAGCCCAGCACATACACAAAGGTGCCAATTTATTTAACAGTTGGAAGCCACAGGTCCTGGGTAACGTAGAAGGCAGAAAGAGAAGAGCCTTTTTCAACTAGTCACGGTCCTGGGAGAAGACAGGGATGACCACACATGCCCTATTTCCGTAACAGAAGCAACCCTCTCTGCACTAGTGTGCATGCCACCCAGCCTAACCTGTTCGCTTGCCAGCTGGCTCCCAACAATCTAGGGGTCAGAGGCAGCTTGCATAGTATGTAAGCTCTCAATTGGTCAGAACCAAGGAATTGGGAATGCATAAAATACTCTTCCAGCACAAAGATTTTGCTATGCCATGAAGGAAGCAAATAAATTCTCAAGCAAGAAGTGAATGGCTGGAGTACTGGTCTAGCATTCGTAAGACCTGCATTCTATTTGTGGCTTGACCACTGATCTTTGGGGTATTATCCTTGGATATGTTATTTCCCCTCTCTGGGGCTCTGCTTTTCCTCATCTGTCCTGTGCCAGGCATCGGGAGGCCCTGACGCCTTCAGGTGCTACAGCAGTACAAATAAATAATACAATGAAGTACAGATATTTCAACTGATTCAGAACATTGGAAGGTGCTACTTATTTTAAAACAACTACACTTACAATGCTGAACTCGGGTTCTATGGAATCTCAACTCTGACTAGCAATCCCATCCTTTGTCCACCTGAAACCACCTTCCTTCCAGTCACTGCACGCCAGTTCCAATAGCCACAAGCCCTCACCGCATCTACTGTGAAGAGAAATTAAGAACCACTGTCTACTAGCACAGACTCTCCTGGTCATCCAACGGTGCACAGCTCGCCCTTATTCACCACAGAACACCCACCTCATCTAAGACTCCACCAGAAGCCAGAAAAACCCACTCGCTACATCCTGTAACTAGAAGCCTCCCTGGCTACCTCATTCAGCCCCACCCAGCAACAGCACTTCCCGTCAAAAGCTCCCTGAGCTGCATCTTTGTGCCATCCACTCCCCGTACTGGGCACAGACAGCCATTTCACAATGGCTGGCGCATGCTGAGACACACGTCGGCCAGAGCCCATTGGCAGTGGTGGCAGGAGACCAAGTTGTTGTATTTGGGCGTACGCTCACACAACACAGCATTCTAGGCGAAATGAAATGCACAGGCAGTAACTATGTAGAGGCTCAGAGAGGAAGGTACCATTAGGAAATGGAAGATTTACTGCAAGCTCACAAAAAAGGCCTGGTACATTTAACCATTTCGTTATGCAGGGCTCTTACCACTATCAGAGGAGTCTTCTTTTTTTGAACGCATCTTTCTTTTTCTCCCACGTTTTCCCTTCTTAGGCTCCCCTCCATTCTCTCCTTCTACCCCATCTGGGCCAGAGCAGTTGTCTGCATGTCTAGCCATGGTGTTCTAATCAGGGAAAGGAAAATAAACACTGAAATCAAAAGCAGGTAGCAGGCCTGTGGTTACAAGCCAGGCTGTGCTTCAGCTAGAGAAATAAGCCAATAAACAAATCCCCACTTAAGCAGAATCCAGAGGAGCCAGACGTTGTGTGAACATTGGTTTATTATGAGTTTTGTCATGGGCTGTCTTCAGTTTGGCTAGAGGGTTACTGCTGCAAAGAATACGCTAACCAAGGGCGAGCTCGGTCCAGCTTCCCTACTCAAACACATGCTTATAGCTTCCTGTTCTACGGAACAGCATCCCACCCTTACAGAGATCAATTCCAAGTGTGTCTGCTCGCTTACCCTGCGAGTGAACGTTTTCCCACACTTCGAACAGACAAAGGCAGCAGGGACAAAGTTGGGGTCATGGTAACGTTTGAAGTGCATATCGAGGAGCTGTTTCTGACGGAAGGTTTTATCACAATGGCTACAGGCGTAAGGCTTTTCTCCGGTATGGGTACGTTTGTGCATGATCATATGCCGCTCCTGTCATTGAGAGAGACCCAGTCAGAAGAGTAAGCAGAACACAGAGCTGTGATGAACATGAACTCAGACATCCGAACACAAAAGGGTAGCGGCTGTCATCACTAGGGGAAGAGCTCTCCAATATTTCACTGAGAGCAGAATCTGACAGGAGAAGAGGACAGTCCTTCAGCTGAAGTGGGACATCTCCCTCCATGCTACATTCAGCTTCCTAACTGCAGTCTCTTTCCTCTATGCCAGTCAATACTCCAGTGAAATGACAGACATATCCCATTCCAGGTCTTCTTTAGAAGGTAACTTCTGTAGAGACCTTAGCTGGAAGGCGAAGGGCAGAGTAAAGGCACTACACTTTCCTGTATCAGTCCTTAACAAACTAAGGGTGCAACACAAGTTGTGTATCTTATTTAGATTCTGTTTTGAAATAGCTTATTTTAAAATGTGGCGCATCTACACAGCGCCCAATTACAAAACACACTATTCTGAGACATCCCGTAACCCTTGCGGAACAAGGGTTACAGGGATGCCAAAACAGCGCCCCTGTTATTTTGAAAAACATTTCAAAATAATGGGCAGCTTGTTAAGACGAGGGGTAGTAGTACCTCCGGTAGCCTGAAATAGCTGCGCTGTGTAGAGGCACCCTAAAAGAGGCGGCATCTAGTTTGATCAGCTCTAAGATTAGTTGTTTCCTTCTTGAATGGCTGGCTGAGAATGCTGCTGTGGATGGTCACAAAGGCTGTGTGAACAGCCAAGCTCTCTGGAATCACTGCTAGGCTTACCTGTCTGCAGGCGTAATCACACTGGTCACACTTGAAGCGCTTCTCATTCTTGTGAGATTTCTGATGCTGGATGAGAGCGTATCGCTCGTGGAATACAGCATCACAGTAACGACACTTCTTGCCCTGCTCAATGTAGGAATGCTGCTTTCTCAAATGAACACCTAAGAGCACAAGAAACAAACTCTTAGAATTTTTTCCCTACAAGGAAAGCAATCTGGTAAAGATAAATATTCTCTTAACTATCCTCTTGGATGCTCCCTTATTTAACCTGTTTGGAAGCCAAAATCCTGGGCCCTATTCACACGTTGACATTTCAATAACAGCACCTTGCTACACAATTAGGATTTTCTCTCTCAAATCTCTGTTTTCCTGTTTCCCAAAAAGGAAGTTTATTTCCATCCCCAAACCAAATGTACATAAACTACACTAGCTGGAAATGCACCTGAGAGCTAATAGCTCATTAATAAGCTAATTCAAATATCTGATTTATTAAACCACAAAACTAGGGATGGTCTAAACTCTAGAGGTACTGGGTCCTGCCATGAGGGCAGGGGACTGGACTCAATGACTTCTCGAGGTCCCTTCTAGCTCTAGTGTTCTATGATTCTATTTCCCCATGAAGAATAGGAGTTAAAACACAAGGCAGACAGATTCTTGGGTGTGACAAAATGAGCAAGGCGAAATAGGGAGAATATCAGGCTAGAGTTTAGGGTTAGTGGTTTCTTCGCTTTGTGGGTTTCCATTTACCTTGGAAGAAAGTAAAAAACCCATTTACAATTGTAAAACTGAGAAGAATAGATTCTACAAGTCAAAGTGGGGGTGCCAGGTACCCAACCATGCTGTGCCAGGCTTCACCACAGCACTACTATCAACTCCCTACCTTGTGACAATAGCAGTTTATAAAACAGACCCCGACAGACGTAAGGGAGCTGCACCGCTGTGATTCAACAAGACTTTGTTATCCTGGTCAGAACCCCACCCAGTGTTCAATGATTAGCACAAATAATTTAACGTGTGGGGGTTTTTTCCTATGAAAAAACAGCAGAGGGATTGCTGCCCTGAAGAAAGTCCATGTCATTGCTCTACATTTAGTTTAGGATAGCATATTTTAAACACTGAGCCAGTCTCATACCCTAAGATAGGCAGGAAGAGCAAATTTTGTGAAGCCAGCAAGCAACAGTCTTATGTTGGCTCAGTGAGTGCATGTCTATGAGCACCATAAGGGCAGCCTGCTTTGTACTCTTGGTAAGTGTGCTGCCGCACTGGAATAGCATGAGAAGCAGTCAATACTTTTCACAGTAAGGGGTCGCTATTATAAATCAACAAATTACCGTCCAGCACCACTCAGATCAGTAAGCACCATATTTTGCACCACTCATAAGAGCCTACAGCCTATGCAATTTCATCCATATTAATCCCTATCTTGTGAAGCTCTCCCTCAACTTTGAGCAGACCAGAGTTTTCCAAAGACATTTTTCATCACAAGGATAAGGAGTACTTACCTAAGTCGCTCTTTCTTGCTATGACTGTGTCACAGTGTGGGCAGTGAAATTTGGCCACATTCTCCGTGTGCTTCTGTAAAATGTGCATTTTCATGGTGCCACTCTGGGTGAAGCGAGCATGACAGATGTAACATTCATACGGCTTCTCTCCTTTAGTAGGGGAAGGAAAGAGTAATTAGTGCATGAAGTTAGTTTTATTAACCAGGCTAGTGTAATTAAAAACATACCTGAATGGGAAGGAACAGTCAAAAAGTGGCTTTGGTGGCACAGAAAAGGCTAGAGGAGGTTAGGGAAGTCTCAGTCCCTATTGTACCCATATCACAAGGTCATTCATGCCAATCAGCCCAGCCTTGCTGAGGAGTTAGGGACAGTAAGAGTTTTGTGAAGAGCTCAAGTGCTACATGCAAAGACCTGACACACACTATCCAGTTTTTGCTTTCCCAAGAGCCAATATCTCCCCCCAAAAAACCCCATTGTGAAAAACATTGTTCTTCGCACCTTAGCAGCAAGATCAGTATTGTACTAGTGTTTGGTGTCAGTTATCTATGTGATTTTCACAAACACTAAACAAGCGTGACCCTGAATCTGTGCAAAGATTGACACTGGGGCAACCACTCACATGCAGACATTTACCCCTCTATTTTATGGTATGCCTGTATTCTAGGGCTCTCATGCTGATAAACATATTTTTAGTTTTCAGTGACAACACTGAAGATAGGCTCTCTTAAGCAAACCCCTCCTGGCTTGCCGAATTTACACCTTTTTTGCTTAAACATGAAGTCTTTCATTTTGCCTACATCCTGGTGACAGGTGTGGTGAGGGCTAGTGCATATTAAGCACCCCATGTAGAGCACCGGCAGCACAGTAACAAAGCATGGAGTCAATACCAGAGTGGGTCCTCATGTGCCGCTTCAGTTTGTAAGTATCCCTGCTGGCATAACTGCACAAGCTGCACTGGAATGGGCGCTCTCCGGTGTGAGAGCGAATGTGGCGTTTCAACTTGCTGACCTGAAAGCCAAGAACAGACTGGCGTTAGCACAGACGAGGACGACAGCCCCGTTTAGAACAAGCCAAGAAAGGCTTCTCGGATTACCCAAAAGATTCAAGCGTGTGTTACGAGTCAGTCTAGATGTGAAATGGAATAGGCCTAGCTAGAGAGCATATGGATGCCCAGAAACATGAGCAGGTAAGTGAACAACTTGGAGACAGCACAGAAGATGACAGGCAAAGCCTGGATAATCTGTGACCCTGAAGGGAGCCTACAGAGGGGGCTTGTGGCGCTGGGTAACGAGGGGTGGGGCTGCGAGGAAAGAATCTCTTTGGCATGGTTCTTCCTGTGTTCAAAGAAACAGAACTCTGTGAACTCCTTGTCAAACACGAAAATACAGGCTCGGCATGATTTCCTCCACCTAACCAGAGCACCCCCAACACCCTGGACTTGGCTAACCACTCAAGTCAAAAGGGGTAACTACAATGAGACTGGGATACCCACCCTAATTACTTCCTGTACCATCTCAACTTATCGCTGCATGTCCCACTCCTATCAACCATGCTGAATCTTAGCTTGCATAAGCCGCCTCTCCGTGCTACCCAGCATGGGTGATTTCTTTTGAAAGTTGCATTTATTTTAAAAAACTCTCCTTCAGCTTCAGTGCGGATTAGAAAAGGAGGAGAAGTACATTCCAGTAAGCCATCTCCCAGTCAGCTTTTCAATCATTTTGAACAAGAACTACTCTTGGAGAAGAGACACGATCCTTCCCCCCGCGTCCTCCCAAAAAAGACTAATTTTGACAGCAGATGGCCATTTTTAGCAAGCAAGTGCACGGTACAAGGCTGAGAGCACATTTTTAAACTCTGACAGTGTTACCAACCTTAAAGTAAATTTATCTCAAGATGTTGTTGTGTTCTAACCCGTCACAGTAAACTGTGACTAATTATACCACAATTATTACCTGCTACACTGGAGTTACTCTGAATGTTGGATTTATTGTTCATAAAACTCTGCTATTGGATCCCTAAAGGGTAATGAAAAATCTCTAGGCTTTTTGTGCACATACCACTAGACTTTATTTACAACATTGCTACTCAAAGACACTTAAGCGCCTGTAAATAAAATGTTTTAATGCAAAGTGCTGACACAGACCCTTGCATGTAGGGCATGAATGGCTGGTTCTGTTGTCAAGATTAACCCAAACATACCTCTACACTAGCATAGTCGCACATTGAACATTTGAATGGTTTCTCGTGGGTATGTTTGTAACGGCGATGCCGAACCAACTCTCCACTGGTCACAAAGGCCATGTCGCAGTCTGGGCACTTGTGAGGGCGTGTACCTACATGTGCATAGCCAGAAAGGAGGGGGAAATACAAAAGCTGAGTGATAAGCCAACAAAACACAAAATATGCTCGCTTTACCTTTATAAATTAGAAACTCTGGATTTATTAACTAAAAAACCTGAGACCTGTGGTACAGATACCGTGCACAAGAACTGAAAAGTCACTACTTTGTAAACTAGCCATCAGATTTCTAGAGTTATAATTTGAGGATGATCAAAAGGATGTAGTTAGCTAAATGAAACACTATATAGATAGATACATGAAACACTGCATTGTCTTCTGTTCCTACGGGTATTCTTAGAACCCGATCATTTCATGAAGTATCTATGTATACAAGAAATTGGGAACATGGAATCATTTTCCCCTTCCACTCCCTTTGTTGTGAGTGGTGGCTTAATTTTGGTTCTCGTTCCCACTATCGCCATTGGACAGGTACTTGAAGAAGCCTCTAATAAAATTATGTCATTCATTTCTATTTTCCCTCCTCTCCTATATACGCTTTAAACAAAATTTGTATTGATTCCCTGTACACACTTCTCTTGCGGGGAGGGCCATATGGGAAGTGCAATATACCACTGTCATTACCGGTCATACAGCATTACCTCTGTGTACACTACCTGTGTGAGTGTTGAGGTGGTTCCTCAGCAGCGTGACTGTCCGGAAAGCTCTGCCACAGAGATGGCACTTGTGTGGTCTCTCATCAGTGTGACTCTTCATGTGGCGGTCCAAGTTAGAGCGACGCGGGCAGGTATAACTGCACAGCTCGCACTGGAATGTCTTCTTCACACCTGATCACAAAGCAGTCCAGTGTTACATGAATCAGCCAGCTATGCCACTGCAAGTTCAAGACTGCTCTCGTCTCTCCTGGCTCTGGGAAACTATTGCATGGAAAGTAACCGTGCGCAGCTAGGAACATAAAATCCCATTCAACTGGTTATGCCATTAAACAGGACATTTAACTGGTTAACCAATTGATGTGGGGGGTGCTCCAGAACAACTGGGCTAGAGCAGCCTCCCCTTTGCCCAGCTGGGCTAGAGCAGCTTCCCTAGGCCCACCGCAGATAGGGACTGCTCCGGACACCTGGAGCAGCCCCTGCTTATGACATGCTGGGCCTGCCACAGACAGGGGCTGGAGCAACCCCCTGCCCACGTTGGGTGGGCAGCTGCTCCAGCCCCCACTAGTTAACTGGAACCGTTAAGCATCATCCGTTAAGGGTGATGCTTTCCGGTTAATCTTTCACATCCCTATGTGCAACTAAATCTGAGCAAAACACTAACATCTCAAACAAATATCTACATGAGCCAGTGATACGCAGTAAAAATAGAATCCTTTCAAGTCTAGCTCTACAGCAGCAACACGTTGTAGCTTCATAGTCAAAGCAAAGTAAATGGCTATGTAGCACACATACAGAAGAGGGAAGTTTCCTCTGAAAATGGAAGAACAGCGAGCTTTTACTTCTGGCCGTAATTAACGACAGAACATTTTTACTCCCGATACAATCTCGCTCCATTTATTGTCATTTCTTTTTCAGCCCTTTCATGAGCTCCACAGTGACACAAATGTTTTAAAGAGTGCTACTTAAGAATAGTGAATGTACCTTTCTTTTTGATTTTTGTTGGTTTAGGGGGCTTCATGTTGCCCACCACCTTTTCCGCATTAACCTCAGACAGCAAACCCTCCTGCTGCTCCTCTTCAAAGTCGTACACGGACACATCCACATCTTTGCCTTCTTCTGTGTAGCGGAGCTTGCTCTTTTTGGTTTTCTTTGTTTTTTTGGCTGGTGGCTGATAGTCTGGGTCTTTCTGCCAATTGGGATCTTCCTGTGGCTGCAGTTCACCTTGTTCTAGTGTCTCCACTTCACCATTTGCACCTACTTTCACTACCTGGAACCCTTCTGGCAAAGGAAGCGTGTGACAGATCATGGGCTCTCCCTCCTGCAGGCCTCCTTTAGAAACCTCATTTTCATAGGCTCCCTGAAGCTCTTCCACAGATGTGGTGGCTACAGGTACAGTCACTGGAACAGGTACTTGGACAAGCTGAAGCTCACCAAGATTGATAGGCTGTTCTTCCATATTAACAACTTGAAGTGTTATAATCTGTGTATCATCTACTGTAGCCTCGGCTTCCTGAGGCACTGTGCCTTCCATTACTTCCGTCTTCATTTGAAGCAACGTTGGATCCAGCTGCTCCATCATCACCATTTGCACGCCACCGCTGACCTCCTGCACCACTTCAGCTCCATCAGCTTGGTTTGGTGGCATATGGCACGCGTCCTCCTCCTGGCCACCTTCACGGCGTCTCTGATAGGTCTTTCTCTCTTTCCCCTTAATGAATGTTTCAGACTCTTCCCCAATAGCTTCGATTGCCTCGCCTTCCATTTTGTCTCCCTGCTGTAGAAACAAGAAAAGTATTTTATGGGTTCACTTCTATGACTGTTTGACAACAAGCAGTACAAACGGATGGGACTGACGCTGAGATTAAAGACAAATGGTCAAACAAAAGGGATTTGTTACATTCACTGATACCCTAACACGGACACCAAGCAGAACTTCAGATTCACATTCTACTGATCTACTGTTGGGAACATCACTTTAATACCAAAGTAATAACAGAGCACAACTTGAGGTGAGACAACTACTGTGCCAGTTTAAAGGGAAGGAAGGGATGGAAGAGGAAAGATTAAGAGATATGAATGTTCCCTACTTTGTAATTAAAAAAAAAAAGTCTACAAATCCCAAAGGCAGGACGTACATTGCTCATAAAATATTACTTATGCTTCTCAGTCTCACTTTACACCATTGCCAGCAATATCACAAAGGCAATCTGAACTATTTATTTTTAAACACACAAGAAAATAAAATAGCAATACCAATATGGTTGGAGCTAACTTTTGTTATGAAACACTAGCATACATTGGCTTGGAAATTTCATTTGGTCCCAAAACTGCAATAATTATCTGTAAGACAAAAGGAACACGTTTCTACAAAATCTGAAGAAAGTGCAACCTGTATGAGAATTGCCCCAAATGAAGTCCGATTAATTCTCATTTCTTTGTCTCCCTCGAACTCACAAAAATTACTACTTTCCATGTTGCACAATCTCCATAAAATTCATAGGTAGTGATATTTAAAGAAAACAGATTATTTATTAACATTTGCAGTGGACAATTTGAGGCCCAACCTTGCCCCTGTTAGTATTAAGGTATGTTTTAGGTGCTGACTTTAGGGGAAGCAGGATCAGATATATATTGAGGTATGTTGCCCTCTACTGGCCAGCAGAAGCTTAGCAAACATAAGGATCCTTCTACAGCTAACATTTTCCTTTGGCCAAAGCAGCCTGCATTTTTGGAGCTGCAGGATTGGGGCAGATAATGGAAAGGGGCTTGCTTTTTCTAAGCTTAAGGTTGCCAACAGAGTCATCACAGAAAGCTGATTTTGATTTCTCTTGTAACTAAAAAAACAGATATTTTCAAGCTTTCAAAATGTTTAGAACTAAACTTTGCTGACAATAAGAACATTTCAGAATTTTTAAAAGTAAGTGTCAATATGTAAATGGAGCTTCTTTCTGAAATGTGTGTGTAGTATTATTTATGATCCTGTTAAAAAAGTTCACTAGAAAACAAAAGCATGAAGCTCTGGCAGATTTTGACAATGGCTTGTGCACAAGGTAGATTCCAAGAGTAAAAATAGCATGGTTTTAAAGAAGTTATCACGATTGGAAACGAGATAAATCTCTGCCACAGTCAATGGAGAAAAATCCTGGTGAGTGACTATTTTCATCATCTCCCAGTGAACCAGCTGAAGCTCTCTTTTAGAAAAGAGAAAATAAAATTCCAGAACAAGGTAAAATGACAACTCCTCCTGTTTTCACCATTAAAATGGCCCCTCAGTCTTGAGAAAATGGGCGGATTCATTTTATAGATACAGAGAATCAACGTTTACATTCAATGTGAACCACTGGTAGAAACATATGCTGCTGGCTTTGGATAGCTATGGGCGGCATTTGAATGGATGGCAACTAGGGATGTTAAGGACTAGTCAACTAGTTGACCATCCAATAAGCAAGTGCTTATTGGAGAGTCGACAGGATAGTCGACTAGTCGCTTTCCTCCCCCTTGCTGCCTCTATCAGATAGAGGCAGCTGTGGGAGGGGTATTTCAAAGCAGCAGCACCACACAGCTGATCCCGGGCTCAGTATGGCACTGCCCCTTTTGAAACGCTGCAGCGGTGTTTTAAAAAGGTAGTGCTACATCGAGCCTATGGTAGGCTGGGGACTCCAGCTGATCCCAGGCTCCGTGGTGCGCTGCCTCTTTGAAACGTGGCAGCGCTGCCCTATCGACTAATCAAATAGCCAATGCAAAAATGCATCGACCATTCGATTAGTGAATTACCTGATACTTAGCTTTCAGGAAACACTGGTGCTGAGCACACTCAACTCCTATCTGACTTCAGTGGGAATTATTCAGCACCTCAGAATATCAGATCACTTAAACCCTTGCTCAAGTAGAATTTAAACTAACTTTAGATAGCCATTTTGAAAAAACATCAGTGTACACATGCGTATTTCGCACGCACACTGCTGCCTGCCTCTATTCACACCTCTGTATTGGATCGTCCCCTTCTTGAGTTTATTGATTACTCTCTTGAAGCACTGTGTTGCTGTGACAATGTCCCAACCTAATGGTCTGCTGAAACTAGGGCTCACTTGCTGGCATGCAACTCATGCCATTGAGAATGTTTCTTGCAAGCAGAAGCTGCAGTCTGTAGGGGGCACTGAATACCAGAAGCACTGACAGTTTGCTCCAGATACTCATCTACCTCTCTCTTTCCTAACACTAATCAGCTGTACAGCGACCCACATGAACAAACATCTGGGGAAGATATGAGTACCTGATCCCCTGCAGGCTGCCAATGGGTATCAGAACAGAGCTTTTGTTTTTATCCGGCAGTGGAAGTGTGTGAACCTGGGCAAACTTGGTTTTCTAATCCAATCAATCTCAACCTTTTTTCTTTCTTTCTGAGGTAGGGATGTGAAGATTTAACCAGATAACTGGTGGGGATTGGAGCAGTTCCCTGCCAGCCACGGGCAGGAGGCTGCTCCAGCCCCACAGGGAGGCCGCTGCAGGCAGGGGTTGGACTAGCTTTGGGGCTGAAGCAGCCTAAGTCCACAGGTAGGGGCTGCTCTGACAGCGGCACCAGAGCAGCTGCTGCCTGTGTCAGGGGGAGAGGAGGGGAGCAGGCAGCGGCTGCTCTGTCCAGGCTGGAGTAGCCCCTGCCTGCAGCAGGCAGGGGGAGGCGCTCCAGGCCAGCAGTGAGTGTGGAGACTGCTCCCTTTTAATTGGTTAACCAGTATGTTTAACAATGTGTTTAACTGGATAACCATTTAAATGAGATTTACATTCCTATTCTGATGCCCCCCAACACGCTATACAAATCCCACAGCCCACACCAACTGGTTTTCTGCAAATCCAGTAGATTACCATTGCGGGCTGGTGTCAAGGGGCAACAGACAATACAACTGCCTGGGGCTTCGTGCTACTGGGTGTCCAGCAAAGCGCAGGGCTGAGTGGTGGGACTTGCGCTTCTGCTTTCTGTCCTGGGCCTAAGCCAGTCTAATGCCAGCCCTACTCCCTATTTTGGTGAATACCTGAAACCAGCTTGTGATCCCCTAGGGGACCGGGGCCCCTGGCTGAGAATCGTAATTAGCCCGGGGATTTGGGTAGGGACACAGAAGGATAAGCGATACTGACAGACATCACTCTAGTGAGAGGAGTGAATGGAGCAAGGCAGCATGATAAGGAAGACGGGATAAGGATCAAAAGAAGAAACCGAATAAGGGCCCTAGGATTATAGTTAAACTGTTTGTGCTCAGAAGTTGCAGTCACTCTAACGCATTGGGGTAGAACACGTTTGCACAAAGTCCTATAAATCTGTATGTCCACAAGCTCCAGTAATGTATCACTGCATCTGTCAGCGGAAGCCACTTTTCCATCTGTACTTACTAATCAAGAAGGAAACCAAGACGCATGTATTTTTTCAGCTCCTTTTTCTTTACTACAAACATCACAGGCAGTCACTTATCTACCACCTCTTTTCAGGAAAGCAGCGGCTGAGAAATTGACTAAGGCAAAGTGTACACTACAAAATTAAGTCAATTTAAATTACCTCCATGTACAGCTGCAGCAGTAATTACATCATTCTGCACATCCACACTATGCTTCTTGTGTCGATGGTGCACAGTCTCACTAGTAGCACTGACAGAGCAGTGCACCATGGGTAGCTATCCCACTGAACTCATCACCATCTAGCGCAGGGTTTGCAGTGCCTCATGGGGGCAAACAAGTTGTGCAGCACGACTGGAAACATGGTTTCAACATCCCACGAGGCAGTATTCTTCATCCCATAATTTTATCTGCTTCCTGTAACGTTTTGAGCTTCTTTTCAAATGTGCTGTTAATCTGCACGTCTGCCAACTCTGTGAGAAGCATGGATACTCCATAGCTCTGTACTACTGGGCGGGCATTGTGAGCACGCTGAGCCTGATCTGCAGTATTTGGAAAGCCACCAGAGGAGCCGGGCAGAACAAGATGATTCCTTGGAGGCTGCCTTGCTGTGGGACACAGAAGGAAACAATTTTCGGCTGTTCGCTTTCATGGAGCAGCTGCAGACAGTGGAGCCCTAATTCTGGTCCTGGGAAACAAGCATTGACTGATGGGATTACACTGTTATGTGGGTATGGGACAACCAGCAGTGGCTGCAGAACTTTTGAATGTGCAAGGCTATATCCCTGGAAGTCTGTGCAGAGCTCGACCCAGAACTTTGGCACAGTGACACCAAAATGAGAGTGGCATGGACAGTGGAGAAGCAAGAGGCAATGGCTGTGTGGAAGCTTGCAATGCCAGGTTGCTATTAGTCAGTCAGGAACTGGATTTGGGAAATCCATGCTGGGAGTTGCTGTGATGCAAGTATGCAGGGCATTAATCACATCCTATTGTGAAGGACCATGATTCTGGGCAACGTGCAGGACGTAGTGGATGGCTTTGCAGCAACACAGTTCCCAAACTGCAGTGGGGCAATAGATGGCAAACATATTCCTATTTTGGTACCAGACAACCCTGCCACAGAGAACAGCAACAGAAAGGGACACTGCTCTATGTCACTGCAAGTGCTGGTGGATCACCAGGAAAGTTATGCCAACGCAAGTGGAAGAGAGTCATGGAAAATACATGTAATTAAGAACACAGGTCTGTTCTGAAAGCGCCACTCAGGGACTTCATTTACAGATGAGAGGATAACCATTGTAGATGTTGAAATGCCAGCAGTGACCCTGGGAGACCCAGCCTCTCTTACTCCTATGGCTGATGAAGCTGTATGCTGGTCACCTCCACAGCAGCAAGAACTTCATCTACGCCTCCTCACAAGATTAGATCTCAGTGAAAAAAATCCCAAAGATTAGAGATGCCTGCCGTGCGCTTCACAATAGTTGTGAAGAAAAGGGGGAAAGTATCTGCTGAGGTTGAAAGCAGAAGTGAAACAGTTATCTGTTGATTTTGAGCAGACATATACCAGGGCTATAAGAGAAGCCCACAGAGCTATATAGCTCAGGGAGGCCTGAAAGGCTGTCTTAATATTGAGCCATAGTAATGTGTGTTGCAGTGTGCTCTGTCTGAGGTTTTTTCCAGGTTCATACTGGAGTGCAAAGAGTGCTGTCTGGGTAGTAATAGCACACTGGAAATCGCCTATTGCGATTTTCTCTGAATGAGGTCAGACCCAGCCTGCCTGCGATGTGAACTAAGGAAGAGGAATAACAATGTTTCTACAGCTGGATTTGCACTGAGCCCACAGACTCCTCTCCCCACAGACCCAGGCAATCCACCATCTCCTGGGCACTCTGGGCAGAAGCATGTATAGCATATGGAGCAGCTGGGCAGGCATCAGGTGATCTCTCCATGCTGAGCAAACAGGAAATGGAATTTCAAAAATTTCCAGGGCTTTAAAAGGGAAGGGCATATACCTGTGTACCTGATTGCTGGACAGCAGTGTAGTCATGATGGGAAACTGTGGGACGCCTTCTTGAGGCCAGATGTCCCATAATGCCTATCCTGACCCTGCACCCAGGTACAAAGGCATCTGCCCCTTCCTCTTTAATGTCTGTGAATTTTTGAAATTCCACATCCTGTTTTCTCAGCTTGGAGAGCTTACAGCACATCTTTCCAGCTGGCCATGGCAGCTCCAGGAGCTCCAGGCAGCAAATACTCTCCCACGTGGAGCACACCTCAGTTGTTGGGTCTGCTGGCATGTGCAGTCTCAGCTCCTTTCCAGCTGTAGAAACTTTGATACCTACAAGCAGATTTCTCGTGGTTTCTTGGATATGGGCTATGAACGGGATGCACATCAGTGCCGTGTGAAGATAAAGGAGGTGAGGCAAACATACCCGAAGGCAAGGGAAGCAAACCATTACTCTGGTGCTGTACTGGCGACCTGCTGCTTCTATGTGGATCTGGACGCCATCTTTGGTGGAGACCCCACCTTCACTGCCAAGAGACCTGTGAATACTTTGGAGGCGGTGGAAAGTGGACTCAACCATGAGGACGAAGTTGTGAATAAGGAGATCAAGCTGGATTATGATCTGGAGCACGTCAGGGCTGTCGGGCAGCACGCTGGATCAGGATCTTTTTCTATTCTGGAGGGGTCTAGCTAGTCCCAGCCATCTGTCTATGGTGTGCACGATGCAGAAGAGAACCCTGGTAAAAGATATTTTTGAGTTGATGTTGCTTGGTTTTAAGAGAGGCAGAGCTGCCCTTTGCTCTGTATACTCCTGAAGTGGGTGACAGGATAGAAATGTACAAGGTTAGCTATGTTTGAGTGTGCTCCGTATTTCCTGTAGTACTAAGCAACGTGGTAGAACAATGCATTAATGCACATCATGATTTCATAGGACTCCTCCACAGAGATCTAAGAAGTTTTCCTGGGGGTACTCGCCAATCCTCTGCCACAGGTCCCTTGGCAGAGCACCTTTGTTCCTTCCCCTATCGTAGGGAGTTTTCCTGTACCAATCACTTGTGCGGGGTCTAAAGCAGCACACATACCAGCAGTATAAGGAGCAAGTTTGAGCCACACGTCCAGAAGATGCAATCTTGCTGATGCCTTAGGAGTGAGGTATCAGCTTCAATGACCACAGATTGGCTGTAGAATTTACAATATTGTCCCTGATCACTTGCAGTAATCCCCTTAAGCCATCTACCCATGCAGAGAGTGGAGAGAGACACTGAAGGAGAATTTTAAAACAGAAAGGCAGAACTGAAAGAAGAGTGAGGAATGCATTGTAAAGGGCCAGAAGTGGATGAACCAAGTGATGGAGGAACAAGCAGAGATGCTGAAGTCCCTAATCATGCACCAGGCAGAACACATACAGAACTGACATTCATGTCCCCCTCAAACTGCTCTCACATTCCTCGCAACTTCCTGACTTGTCTCTGTATGCTGTTTACTCCACCATTCGGACAGTTTCCAAATGACAGCTGAACTTACCCAAAGTTATGAGACCCTCTACTACCCTGCGCTCTAATCTCCCTTTCCACCAACCCTTCAGTGTGCTTTAATTGGGTATTTAATAAAATCAAACTCTTTGAAACACAAGCCAGCTTTGTCTCTTACATGGGATGCTCGCTGCTAGTAGTAATACAGTGGCAGTTTGATCACTTACTGACTACAAATCCTGATCAGAATCATTACTACTTTCATGAAAGGTGGCAATTTAACAAAGCATGGCAGAGTGCTGTATGGAAAAACACATTAGTTGTGCTCATTGTCAAAATACTGCCTTAAGGCCCCTCTCAGATTGGAATTCCTCCCTCTTAGAACAGCCCTGGTATCTGGCTGCTCAAATTCAGCAGCCAAGATAAGCTCGCTTTAAGCGGTGTAACTGTACAACACCTACCAAGGGCCACGCAGCCAGACTCTCAGGGCTGCAATGGGGAGAGACCCCCTTTCCCTAGCACCAGCCCAGGAGCTGCTGTGGGGAGACAGAGCTGGGGTGAGTCCTTTCTCCCTGCTGCAGCCCTGGGACAATCTGCACACCAAACGCCTCATCTCTTGCTCCAGCCCAGAGCTCTCACTCCCCGCTGGAGCCCTCACCCCACACATACCCCTATAACCCAACCTTCTGCCTCAGCCTCCCCTGCCCCCATCCTTCAAACCCCAGTCCCATCCCCACCACGTGAATTTTGTTATATGCACCAATGTGGAGGCGATACATCTGTGACGTACACTCTGGTTTTGTATTCACTGTTCGATTTATTATGATGCGATTCCTACTGTCCTAGACTGCTCTGTAGTGAGTGCGTCTGTGTGTGGACACCACACTGCACGGAACGGGATGGGATCTTTGGGTGAGAACTCTTGAGAGAAGGCACGGAAGGAATGGCCCAGGACAGCCTGGCACCTGACCCTAGAAGGAAGATGCAACCAGTGATAGTCAGATAATATCTGGGGTCCTGGAAGCAGGACAAAGGAGGAGGCGGAGCTACCTGGAGGGCTGGGGTCAGTTGATGGGTGCAAGAGTTAGTTTTTCAGCTGGCTCAGGGAGAAGAGAGCCTAGCTGGCTTGGGGGGCTGGGCAGGGGCCCAGAGGGCTCTAGACCCCTCATCCACAAGATGGATTATACTGATTGCTCCCGGTTCCTGTAACAAGTCTGTGCTACGCTGTGTCCCCATCAACGAATACACCTTCCGTTCTATTTGCTGTCCGAGACTCACATATGACTGCAGATGGGGGTGCAGGGCCTGATGACTCCCCCACACTATGTGACAGCATCTATCGCACATCACCTCCATACTGGTGCACATATAATTAACTCTGCACATGCATGGGAAAAATTAGAGGGAACACTGCCTTTGTGCCCCCTCGAGAAATGTTTTACTTTTAGTCTCAAATATGATGAAGCTCACAGCAGACTGCTATGACCAGTGTTCCCTCTAAACTGCAGGGCAGCACAGCTTCACAAGTGATTAATCAGTTCTGCCCAGTCAGTCAGCTCCATGCATGGAGCCCTGAGACTGACAGGATGGAGCTCATTAATCACCTGTGAAGTTGCTGCTGCCCAGATTAGTGGGAACACTGGCTATGACCCCAGGAAGATTTTCCTCATTTAGGTCTAACCTGCCACAAACGCAGCGCCAGCATGGTTTTACTCCACCAAAGGCACATGATTATTCTGCACGTGCTCTACCTACTGTGGATGCATCTCTTCCTGCTGTCCAGGTTTCCTGTGAAAGATTTCACAAGTCCTGGGAATGGGATACCCTGCATCTGAGTGACTAGGGGCATTTCAACATCTAGGTCGGGAAAAAAGTCCCTGCTTGGAGTTTTCAGTTGAGGCCACTGTTCCTGAAGACGTGTGCACCATCCAGCAATGACGTCAGTGAAACACCCATAGTTATCCACAAGTGCCTGCAATAGCAGAGAAATACTCCTTTCTACGGAGGTACTTCATCATAAGATTGTCTGGGGCCAAAATTGGAATACACATGCCATCTATTGCCCCGCTGCAGCTAAGGAATCCCATTACCACAAAGCCATCCAATATTTCATGCACACTGCCAGGAGTCACAGTCTTTGTAGCAGGATGTGATTAATGGCCCTGCACTTGTGTTACTACTGCTCAACGGTTGACTTTACAACTCCAATCTGATATGTAACCAACAAGCAGCATCTGGATTTGGAGCTCCAGTGATCATCATGTGCTTCTCCAAGAGGGAAGCTCTCATTTTGATGTTCTTGTGCCCCAGTGCTGCGGTGAGCTCAATGCACACTTGCTTGAAGATTGACTTTTTCCATCTGAAAGTTCTGCAGCCACTGCTTGTCATCCCAAGGCTGCATAATGAGGCAATTCCACCATTCTCTGCTTGCATACTGAATCCAAAAGCAACAGTCCATGCTGTGCAGCTGCTCCATGAATACCAAAAGTCACCTGGAGTTATTTCTTTCCATGGCACATAAGAGCAGACATACTGGGTCAGACCAAAGGTCCATCTAGCCCAATATCCAGTCTTCTGACAGTGGCCAATGCTAGGTGCCCCCAGAGGGATTGGACAGAACAGGGAATCATCAAGTGAACCCTCTCCTGTCACCCATTCCCAAATTCTGACAAACAGAGGCTAGGGATACCATTCCTACCCATCCTGGCTAATAGCCATCGATGGACCTATCCTCCATCCTCCTGTGGCAGACCACAGATCCAGTAATTGTGATGTCCACTCTGAGATGGGGTGCTCACAATATACTACATGAGCATCTATGATATAATCATAACATTGAGCACAACAGAAAACAGTGAGAGATCCATACTTTCAGAGAGAGACTGGAAGGGACCTCAAAGTCATCGAGTCCAGTCCCCTGCCCCCATGGCAGGACCCAGTACTGTCTAGACTATCCCTGATAGACATTAATCTAATCTACTCTTAAGTATCTCCAGATGGAGATTCTACAACCTCCCTAGGCAATTTATTCCAGTGCTTAACCACCCTGACAGGAACTTTTTCCTAATGTCCAACCTAAACCTCCCCTGCTGCAGTTTAACCCCATTATTCTTGTTCTATCCTCAGAGGCCAGTAAGAACAATTTTTCTCCCTCCTCCTTGTGACACCCTTTTAGACACCTGAAAACCGCTATCATGTCCCCTCTCAATCTTCTCTTTTCCAAGATAAACAAGCCCAATTGTTTCAGTCTTCTTTCACAGGTCATGTTCTCTACACCTTTAATCATTCTTGTTGCTCTTCTCTGGACCTTCTCCAATTTTTCCACATCTTTCTTGAAATATTGATAAACTAGTAAATGGGGGGCACTGAAAAATGCAGCTGGGAAGCCTACGGAATGCTGGGACAAAACAAACTGTGTCATGGGCCTTTCAGCTCACACCTCTAATGAAGACACAGAGCGGGGATTCATAGATGGGCGATAAATATTACTGGACTGAAAAAAAACTTCATGCGAAGAGAGATTTCACGGTTAGGTACAGCTTAATTTAGAGGAGAGTAGAGAGGAATAGCAGGACAGTGAGTGGTTTACAAAGAAGGTAAATCAGGTGATGCTGGTCACATTGTAGTACAGTGAAAGTCTGAGGGTATGTCTACACTGCAATTAAAAGCCAGTGGCTGGCTTATGCCAGCTGACTTGGGCTTGTGCAGATTGAGCTAAGGGGCTGTTTCACTGTGGTGTAGATATTCAGGTTTGAGCTGGAGCAAGCACTAGGACCTGTGACGTAGCACAGAAGTAAGAATGGCATGGTACTGCAAGGAGGTATCGCCACATTTACTACTGTAGCCGCTAGCAGAAGCGCGGTCTGCAGACCTGGACACCAAGGCAGCAGCCAGCACTCTCTTCCAGGCCACCTTCAGGAGCCTCATTGCCAGCAGCAGTATAGAAATAAAAGTAGCACTACTACACCCTCTTCCCCCCCAATAGGCTAGCAACCTCCTGTAGGGTCCGGGCACCTCAGTTGAGAAAGGGAGCAGAGAAATCTGTTGTTCACCGAGGCATAAATAGGAAATGTTGTGGCTGTATAACATAAAATGTGTAATTTCTCCACAATTTCACTAGATCCCACTCATAACACAGGATCAAGGGGATGTTAAAACTGAAAAGCTCAAATTTAAAATGGAATGTGACGGTTTAAAAAAAATCCTCTTCTATAACTAATTAAATATCAATGGGACCAAGTGTTAAACAGTCGTCAGTAGGTAATGAAAACCCATACAGTTAGTTTAGGTTAGGATAATAACAAAAGGGACATATATCCTTACACTTCAAGGCACAAGCCATGATAGGATGAGGGTTACCATTATTCCATAGCTATCCACTTTTCTCTTTAGGAAAAAGGAAGTTTCACATGTTAGCACCTAAGTAATGTTAGTGGATCTTAGTCACACCAAGGGGCTGTCTCCTTGTTACTCACCATTTACAGTTGGTACCACCATCATGTTTTTAAACAATTCAAAACACACTAACTGGTATAAACAACATTTTTTAAAGAACATCTTTTCCTCCTCCAGCGTTGACAAGGTCTGTAGAGTTTCTTACACCTTTCCCTAAAACATCTGGTACTAGCCAATGTTTTTTGAAAAAGCAAGTTTGCAAGTCTGGAATATATCGACACAACACCACCTTACTATTAACATGCACATCTTTGTTGCCGATCATCTATGTACTAACATATGCTTACTCAGCTACCTATTCCACATGAACAACCGGTTTTCTAACTCACTCACCTCTGATGAGCTAGACATGTGACTTTGTGCCCTCCATACAGACCCAAAAACCTTTCCTGCAAAAGCTCATTTACTTCCATTTAAGACACGGTGCCATAGGTATATACTCTATTATCTACAAGCAGTTCACAACCCCCTCCTGTACACCAGGGATCTCAAACTCCCAGCCTAAGGATCATCTGCAGTCTGAGCACTTCCCCAATGCAGCCAATGAAATATTTTGAAAAGTTATTTAATCAGGCCCGCAGGGCTGCAGGTTCAGGGGCAGAAGGGAGCGAGGTCTCACCCTCACACATGGCTCCCAGCAATATCCAGGCCTTCAGCGCCCACATAGTACTGGCCACAAAGGGTGCCACTCAGTCCAGGAAGCTGGGCTGGCTGCCTCTGCAAACTATGCTAACAAGGGAACTGCCCAAGATGACACACCTCTGACACACCAGGGCAGGGCTGGTGAGTTTGGCTTTTGGTTACCCCAGGTGCGGAGTAGGGCAAGAGGGACTCCCAGGGCAAGGATGTGGATGTTAGCATGAGGTGGCGGTGGGATTCCTGTGCAAGGACATATATATTAACAGGGGGAGGGGGGCAGGGGCAGGGAAGAGTATCCTACCATGTGGACATGGGGGAATCAGGGTGAGGACTCAGTTTCAGATCTTTTGTAAGACCCTCATCTCTGTCAGTATCCAGTATCCAGAAGCCCAATCAACTTCCATGTACTGTACTGCCAACCCAAGCATTCAAAACTCACGAATCAGCTTTCCCATACTCCAAAAAGAGAACGGCTTCTTGAAATCACTCGAGGATAAAAATACACTTGGAGATTTTTTTATTTGGCATCTGGTGTTAGAGATCAATGGCTGAACTCAGGGCATGTTTTCTAGCTTTTCTCCTATGGGGTGCCCTGGCCTACTGTAGGCAGGGCGTCACTCCAGCCCAGCAGAATGCATGGAGACCCTTCGCTCCCTCTCGGAGCCCTGCTAGAGGGGGGTGCCCTCTGGTCCACTAGGAGGATTTGAGGACTGCCCCTAGCTCTACAGTAAACGGAGTTTGAACCCACTGCTCTACACCTACCATTCAATTTCTAGTAGAAATCTCAAGTCACAAATCAATTCCTTCTGGTCTATGTCTTGTATTATCTTCCTGAGTAGGTCTTATGCCCTTCCACCTACATACACTCAGGTATTCGCCTTAAATTCTACCCACTCTAGAAAGACTATTGAAACTGGGCTCAGATTATAGTCTTAGCCATTCCACACAGAGAACAATCAGAATGTATTACATTCCACAGCTAGTAACTTACAACTTTGGACAAGCAGCCTGATGCTTCCAGACAGACTCCTGCCTTACTAGGAGGGTTCCCAGAAGAGCAGAGTAAGGGGCATGGTTAAGGTACTTCTCTTACATTTTCAAACTTCACAATGAGTTATGTCAGTAGATGAACATTTTAACGGAGGGTTTCTTGGCTTTCACACATTTTGAGGTGTTTACCACCTTAATCCCATCTTATTGTGTGACTCTGGATATTAATACAAATGAAAATATTCCAGAGCTTCAAAGCATGGGAATCCTGCATTTCTCCTACACAAATTAGAATCATGCAACAGCCATTCAGATCAATGGCAATGCTCCAACTTATGAGAAGTCCTTCAGAACAGTTCTCAGCCATGGGTTTGAGGTAGGGATGTTAAATATCCGTTAATTGAATAGTCAAGTAACCTCATGAATTCTTATTGGGTAGTTGACTATTCTCTAGTTCCCAAGGGTGGGGCTGGCAGCCAGTGCGCTCCAGCATCAGTCCAGAGGAGCACCCTGCCACATCACGCTTGAGTTTAAAAACCAGCTCCCCTCACAGAATGGCTGCTTGTCGCCCTGTGCTGCTGCCTCTGATAAAGAGGCAGCAGCCCCTGCCTAAGGGCGGAGTCCGAACCCATCACAAGCCAGGACTGAGCCAGGCTGCTAGCCAGCCTGCTAAAAAATTTACTGGCCGGGGGGGAGGGGAAGGGGGAAGAGAGGGAAGGAGAAATGCGTGTAGTCTATAGCATTAACCTATACGTTTTAGCTTATTGGTTAATCGACTACACTAATTACATCCCTAGTTTGAGGCCTTATGGGTGGCCACAAGCAGGTTTTGGGGGAAGTCGCCAAAATTCAGCAAAGAGCTGAGCCAGCATTAGACTGACTGGGGCCCAAGGCAGAAATCTGAAACCTAAAGCCCTGCTGTCTGAGGCTGAAGCCAAAGCAACTTAGTTTTGCAGAGTGACATGGGACCCTGAGCAATTTCTCTGCCTACTACCCCCTAACAACAACCCTGGCTTTTAATCTACTGAAAACCAGCTGTGGTGGAGACACAAGGGACATGGGATTTTTATAGCATCTTGGGAAATCTCAGAAAGAAAAAGGTTGAGAACCCCATCTTCCAAATATCTGGCAATCTGAAGCACCCATGCAAAATCCTGACAAGTTTCACACCACTTGCTGACTCTGGGGAAAGGAATCTTTTCTGACAGAACCAAGGCAGGGTTTTACTATATCTGAAATTTCTATTTCTATAGCCAAGTATAGCCAGAGAAGAGAAAGATGCAGGAGGAAGAAATGCTAACACCAATTAGTACAGTTGCTGACATGGACAAATATATCCTTAATATAAATTTAAGCACTTTGTGCTGAATGCTTCAGCAACATGGCCATAAAATATTTACTTTTTCCACTGGGTTTTCCCATTTAAAAGTGCATATCATATACAATTAACCAAGTGTGATATAGCCACTTGTTCTGGTGCGCAACATCGTAAGAGATTTATTAGCAACAATACAATCTCAAACTAGAAAATAAAGTGTGCTTCCCCTAACTTCATCCAGAACTTTTCTCCTAGCTGAACTAGACAGATTTTTTTTCCTGGAGCAATGCAGGGCATAATTAATAAATAAAACATTTCAGGGAACTCTTTCTCTCTCATACCACCTTGGCAGAATTTAAGACCTAGTGATTGCAGGCATTCAGACTTCCATGGGTCAACTAGTAGTGAAATAGCAGGAACATTAATATCTGCACTAAGCGTTCCTGCACTAGACAAAAGGGCATTCCTGTGTTTTTGAAAGTTACAGACTAACACAGCTACACCTCAGACTTCTTAAACAAAAGGGGAAATTCCTGTTCAAAAGGACACTTTTAATGATAAAATAAAATTATAGCCTTGAGACAGCAGCCTCCTAGGAACAACTTTAGAAACTTGTGTGCCGAAAGTCACCAAAACTAGAGTTGGACAGATCAATAGGTAAGGATTTTTCCTCCCACAGATGCATGAGTTAGTGGCTAATGTGCCAGACAATATTAGACTTAAAAGAATCATGTGCTGTAAATCCTATGACATATTTTAACTACACTGAAGTGGGAACAGGCTCTCTTTGGGCTTGATTCCTTTCCTCTTCTAAATTGTGTCTGAATGTCAGCGTTCTCTTATGCTAGCTCTTCTCTGAACATTTGTATTCCTGACTCCTCTGTTCTTTTCATAGTCTGGCTGCTCTTCACTCAGCACTTGAAGTCAAAACAAATACTCCAGAATGGAGCAGATGAATAGTCCTGGTAAAACAATTTAAGGGGAGAAAGGGGAGGAGAGAGAAGTGTTCTCAGAATGTCTTATGTGATGAACAGCATGGAAATAGCCTAAGGCCTCCTATGCTGCTCAAGCAACAAACCCTGAACACTACAACCAACTAGTGAGCAACCAACAGAGGGAGCACAATATTAATTATTCCCTATTCTTTTTGTTAGACAGAAGTAACAACATGATAGCTACTGAAAAATACACAATTCATTACTCCTTAGTACTTCTCATACTATAAAATTAGAACTCAAATATGGAGTCTTCACAGGCCAGTGCCAGAAAATCCTGGAGAATTTAACTATGCATGAGGTTACATTCTACCCAGTGCCACAGAATCCCAAATCCATTGAACATGAGGTCACTTCCTTTCTGAATCTCATTAGTGCAAACTAGAAAATACTGTCTTGCTACACGCTCGAAAAGCAATAGGTAGTAGCATCAGGTTTACAAACTCCTAAAATTCTATTAATGTGGCAACAATATCAGCTATGGCATAACTTACAAACTTTTTATTGTTGGGATAAAGCAGCCTCAACTTTAGAGTTGTAAGCCAGAGAGACCAATTGTAAAGTTATCCCCACTTCTTTAAAGGGGCTTCAGATATTGAAAAAATATTTCCATTGAAAAATTAAAAGTCTGGCCATAATTATAATTAAGAACTGGTGTATTAATTCTGTTACTTGTAATTTTGCTTGCACAGAGTATGAATATGCAGACACACACACACATCTACACATATCAAATGGAGGCACCTAATAGCAACTTCATATGATTCATTCTAAAATTGGCTTAAAATAAAGAGTAAGAATTCTTGTTTTACTGTAAGTAGTTGGCCACTCAGGGTATGACTACACTGCGGAGTTGTTCCAGAAAAACATGTTTTTCTGGAAAAAGCAACTCTTACATCCACACTGCAATTGCGTTCTTTCAACAGAAAGCTGAAAGACGCAGGGGTTTTTCCAAAAGTGGTAAACCTCTTTCTACGAGGAAGAAGCCTTTTTCCGAAAACTCTTTCGGAAAAAGGCTTGTGTGGATGGGGAAGAGTTTTTTTTCCCCCGAAAGAAGCCTCCAGGAAAAAGCACAGGTGCCCTGGTGGCCACTCTGTCCATAGTAATCACAACTTAAATGCGAGATAGCATCCAATCAACGTGGACGCTATCTTTCAAAAAAAGCAGATCGCTTTTTCAATGCTCTCTTGCTGTGTGGACACTCTTTCGGAAGAAGTTTCTCCAGAAGATCTCTTCTGGAAAAGCTTCTTTTGAAAGAAGCCTGCAGCTTAGATGTAGCCTCAGTGTAGTGTTTCACAGCTAAAAAACAACAAATGGTCTGGTAGCACTTTATAGACTAACAAAACATGTAGATGGGATCAAGAGCTTTCGTGGGCACAGCCCACTTCTTCAGATGACCAGAAGTTTCACAGCTGTCATGCCTTTTGAATCGTCTAACAGGTGGCCTTTTTCTTATATTTAAAAATGTACAAAGTCTTTGAACCTGCACCCTGAAAATTTTTCGTAATAGTTATCTTTGTTGTCCCCTACTCACATAAGAGATTTTGCGCACTGTACACATATACCAAATGGTGACTTTTCTGTCAGATTCTGAAGCGCTTATGCCCACTAGAATGGCTGCTGCGTAAAATATTCTCCAACAGTAGTTATACAGGTTGAACCTCTCTAATCCAGAACTCTCTTGTTCAGAAACATCCGCCGGCCAGAATGATTTTAGTTAGCCAGATGTCCACTTTCATGGGTGTGGCCAAGTTTCCTGCGGTTGCATAAAGTTTGTTTACAGCCACCAGTCCTGGCTTTCAGTGTTCAGCTCTTATTTGCCCCTAAATGTTCTCTAACAGGCCCGTAAGCAGCGGAAGTGTTGGTAATGCTGCTAGGCAATATTGACCCCCATGGTCCAGAAACTGTCTCATTTGGAATCGGACTAGAGAGATTCATCCTGTACTTCTATCCCCCTCTCTTCTCCCACTTCTAAGCTTCCACTTTTCCATAAACGGGGGAAATCAACTCTAGCCAATATTTAAAAATAACCAACCAACTTTTTTATGAAGCAGTCAAGGTTTCTATACATAATATGAGGCAAAGCCACAAAAAGAAAGAAATGAAAAGTTAGTGCACCTATCAGTACAAACCCCTTACTCCTCCAATCACAAGTGCACACCGGACCATTACAACAACTGTTGTAGGTCACAAGCCCCACTATTTTAACCCCCCCCTTCTCTACATCAAAAACTTAGTAAGGGTAAAGGACAGCATCCATTAGAGTGACAGAGGGCAGATTAAAGTATGAGTGACCTGCGGAGAGCAGCACCTGTCACAATGACAGAGTAGATAGTCCAGAGGGCATTCTGCACCAACAAATTATAATTCTGCATGTTTCATTTGTCAATAAATAAATGCAGAGGCTCTGGCATGGCAGTGGGGAGCACAAGCCACTGGCTGCACAAAGGTGGGAGATCACCCTCCAGTCCCTCCACCTCCGGGACGTGGACTCATCGGTGAGGCAGCATCTGACCCTGATAAAGAACAAGGCCTGGACCTACCCCAGAAAAACCCTGAGACCTTACCCCTCTGTTTCAGGTACAACAGGTGTAGAGCAAGCAGGCTCAACCACGCAGGATCCAAGTATACGGTGAAAGGATTTTGTGGGGGACAATCTGGGTGCAGGCAGCTCAGTGGGGTCTAGGTGTATGGGGTATAGCAAGGATGGGCAAGATGCAGCCCACCAAGTCTTTTGGTGCAGACCACAGCCTGTCCCACTGAGACAGGCTCTGTTCTGTGCCTGCTGTAATGCGAGACTACTCAAAAATGGCCAGTGGTTTCCTCTAGGCACTTTGCGCCCCTGGCAGAGGCAAGGAAGGGGAGACTTGTCACTCTGCCTCTACCCCCAGCCCAGTCACCCTTCTCTAGAGAAAAATGCAGCCCTTGACCACTTAAGAAAATCTTGGGGTGGCCCCCCTATCAAAAATTATTGCCTGCCCCTGGGATATCGGGATACCCTGAGGCTCACTGGAGGAGGTTCCCTGTACGGGGAAATGACATTCTGCAGGGACTTCCAAGTGAAGTGGGGTTAGGATATGCAGAGCTAAGGCAGTTCTGGTTGTACCTGGTCAGGCTTGGAAGGGGTGTCTGGGTAAGGGCGGTCCAGATGCACAGGGGCTGGGTAGATGGGAAGCAGCTCCTGGTACAATGCCCCTTCCACCCACCGCTGAGGAGCGATAGGGGCAGGAAACAGGGGAGGATGGTCTAAGATAGTCCCAGCTACTCCTTGCAGAGGAAGAGTAAGTACTGTCCTCTCCTGACTCCAGACCAGCCTGGACTAGCAGCGGATTCCGGGTCAGGTTAGGAGTCACTGGCTGGGATGTCCTTAGACCCTGGCTTATCTGGGTGCCTGAAACAATGCACCTGCACTGCTAGGGAATGGCGCATGATTGTTCTTGCAGCTCCCCTTTGCTTTCCTGTCAGAAAGCCATTTTTCTGCAGAGAAGCAAAGACATTTGCAAGGGACATGAGTTCTGTGCAATGCACAGTGGTGCAAAACTCTCCAAGGAGCAAATAGGGCATACTAGCGGAACTTATCCAGCATTGCTCAGGAAACTGGAGGAACAAAATTCAGAAAATGTAGGAAAGGAGGGGACCGTGAGCCAGGGGACCTCCAGAGCCACAGACTTTGGGGGCTGATGGCTCCTGGCCCAGACCTGACCCTGTGAGAGAAGCAGGACTCTCCTCCCCACGGGACCGAGCAGCCAGCCCCCAGGAGAACAGTACACAGTCATGCAGCCAGTAGCAAGAGGACTTCTTTTGCAAGGTTGGCTCAGGGATGCACCTGCCCTGCCTTGACAAGCAAAAGCTCAGAGCTCACATCTAACCCCGATGGCTGGAACCAAATACAGAAGAGCCCCACTCACAGTACAAACAGTAGCCAGCTGGCTTCACGGCAGTGTAACGCATCGAGGGTTTAACCTGGTCTCTCCGCCCTGCGCTGCAGCAGGCACACGGATTCCTTCTGCTTGGATATGGCCAGCAAGCTGAGCAGAAAGGCTGGCCGGCTTTGGTTTTGGTATCCTGGGGAGGGGGGTTGCAGGTGGGAAGCGACCCTGGGTAGAGGAGAGGTTACATGTGGGAGAGGCACCCCAGCTCGTGCCTGGGGCTGCAGGTGCCGCGGGGGGCAGGGCTGGTGCCCGAGACGTTGTGTGCATGGGGGTGGGGGCACTGTGTGCTGGCGGGGGAGGGGGCAAAGGGTCGGTTATGTAACCTTGCAGGTGGCAGGGGGTGAGTCCCAGGAGGCTACATGCAGGAGGGGTGCCCCAGGTCGCGCCCGGGGCTGCAGGAGGCAAGGCAGGACCCTGATCGGGTCCAAAAGTACTTTAAAGCCTTCTCCTGGATGAAAGGTTATCCCATGCAAAGTTTGGTTGTGGTAGCTCTTATAGTGTCCAAGTTATTAGCGCAGAAACTTACAAACATTCTCCTTTATATATTAGATAGGGTGGTACTTGGACAGATGTGGTGGAAGAAAAAATCAGATTCTCTGTCTATGTGGGGCACAGGCCGGCAGTTTGGGAGGTGGCAGGGGAAGGGTGGGGCGGAGCGGGGCTCTGTCTGTGTGGGGCACAGGCCAGCAGTTACGGAGGTGGCGGAGAAGGTGGGGTGGCAGCGTGCAAAAGAGCCAACCCCACTCCCCCTTCTTTCCCCCTCACCTTGTGGCTGCGTGTCTGGCCCAGGGCAGGTTTTAACCATCAGCGCCCTTTTCCACGCCGTGTCCCTGCTGGCGCTCCTGCTCTCCCTGGGTCCACCTGCCTGCCAGTTTTCACACTGGCTGAGGCACGCATGTGCCGTGAGGGTGGTCCTCCGCACGCCACCTCTCCGCAAGCGCCACAGGCCCAGAACAGCAGCGGCCTAGGAGCGCATTGCCGCTGGCGGAGCTAGTGCGGGGGGAGGGGGGGTAGGGAGAGGGAGTGGGGCCCCCATCAACCGCTCCCACAGTACCGTAAAACCTTCTCCTGGAGGAAAGGTTACCCCATGGAAAGTTTGGTTGTAGTAGATCTTATAGTGTCCAAGTTATTAAAGCACAAACATACAAACATTCTCCTTTATATATTAGATGTACCAATAGGTGGCTTAACTTTTTATTTCCTTGCTGTCTGGAGTTTAATCAGGTCTAGTCTACACTACAAAGGTTAGCTTAAATTACACTGCTTAATGCTTTCAAGTGTGTCATGCCCTGTGCAGAGTAACTAAGCTGACCTAAGCCACAGTTTAGATCCGTGGTCCCCAACACGGTGCCCGCGGGCGCCATGGCACCCGCGGGGGCATTTGTCTGTGCCCGCCAAGCGCTCAGGGCTGGCCTGGCCCCGGGCACGTGGCGCATGCGCGGTGCCGGAACCGGCCCCGGGCACGTGGCGCACGGTGAGCACCGGCCCCGGGGGCGCCGCGGATTCACCCCCCTGCAGCGCATGGGGGGGGGGAAAGAGTGCCACCCCCCCGCGGCGCTTGGGGGAGGGAGGGGGGAAGAGAGCGCCGGCCCCGGGCGCGCGGCGCTTGAGGGGAGAGCGCCGGCCCCCGGAATGCGGCTATGGGCGGGGGGCCCGCCCCCCCGGGCGCCCAGCGGGCGAACAGCCACGCCCCCTGGCGCCCGGCAACCCCAAATAGTTGGGGACCATTGGTTTAGATGAAAAAATTCTACTTGCTTCTCAGACTGGTGGGCTTACTACAGTATAGAGAACCCCCTCTGTCACTGGCATAAGCGACTGGTGCTACAGCAGCACATCGGACCCCGGTAACATTTCTAGCACAGACATATGCACATATAATAACCCTAAACGCATCACAGTTATATGAACACAAACGTGTGCGTGCATGTATACACATGCACAAACACAACAGAAAAGATCATTTTAGAAAAGAGTAATGGTTTAGTGCCAGGTTAACAGAACAAACTTCACAGGATCTTTTAAATCTCTGGCTAATCCAGTTTGAGAGAATTTCTCAATGGCCTTTTGTATGGCCTACAGTCCCTTTTTTTTTTCTATTGTAGTAATCATTTTGCATGTGTTCACTATTATCACACGAAGATACAGGAAGAGTGAGAGCCACTTAATCTCATAACTACAATTTCTGTTCAGAGGATCCACTGTCAGAAAACTGTCACAAAGCAGTGTTACTAGATCAAATTAATGCTGCCACTACTAGAACATGGGAACACAGAAAAGGCTTTATAATAAAAGCTCTGCCTACATCAGGTGCCAGCTGAGTCAACCATTTCCCCACAGCCACACAAAATTTTTAATATATATTTTTGCTTAGTAAGTTATAATGTACGGGGTGAAAAGGTCTGTATGCGTATTGAATCAAGTTGGGGAGAGCAGGATAATGAAATGATAGTGTAATAGCTTTAGAATCCAAACCTACAAGATACCAAATACCATCAACTCCCATTGATGAAAACAGAATTTAGTAAGACAGAAACACTACCAAGATCAAAAGCCTTAACATTACATCTATTTTTTTTTTTTAAACTGGACACATACCTCCTTGGAAGAAAGTTTCCAACAGTATTAAATACTTGGTTTTGCGCTATGTTTTAGGATTTTTTCCCAGATGTAAATTTTAAAGAAATGTATTCAATAGCTTGAACACAGAAATTTGTTAAAGCTTCCTTCTTGACAAGATATACAGGCAGTCCCTGGGTTACGTACAAGATAGGGACTGTAAGTTTGTTCTTAAGTTGAATCTGTATGTAAGTCGGAACTGGCGTCAGCCGCTGCTGAAACTGATCAGTTTCAACCGCGGCTGAATCTGGATGCCAGTTCTGACTTACATACAGATTCAACTTAAGAAACCCAGGCGTCCCCAAGTCAGCTGCTGCTGAAACTGATCAGCGGCTGATTCCAGGAAGCCTAGGGCAGAGTAACTCTGCCTCGGGCTTCCTGTAGTCAGCCGCTGGTCAGTTTCAGCAGCGGCTGACTTGGGGATGCCTGGGGCAGAGCAGCTGGGGTGCTGCTGGGTTGCTCCAGTAGCGCGGCTCCTTGGTGCTACTGGAGCAACCCAGCAGCACCCCAGCTGCTAAGCCCCAGGCGTCCTGATTCAGCCGCTGCTGAAACTGACCAGCAGCGGCTGAATCAGGACGCCTGGGGCAGAGCAGCTGGGGTGCTGCCGGGTTGGTCCAGAGCGGTGCTGCGGGACCAACCCGGCAGCCCCCAGCTGCACCCCCCCCCCAGCAGACCAGGGGGACAGGAGCAAAGCCTTGGAGCACGCCCACAGCGGGACAGCCCAAGCGCGCGTGGGCTGTCCCGCTGCGGGCGTGCTCCAAGGCTTTGCTCCTGTCCCCCTGGTCTGCTGGGGGGGGGGTCCAGCAAAGCCGCTGGACCCCCCCAGCAGACCAGGGACACCCGAGCAAAGCCGCCGCCTGGGCGGCTTTGCTCCCGGGCAAACGAGCAAAGCCGCCCAGGTGGCGGCTTTGCTCGGGTGTCCCTGGTCTGCTGGGGGGGTCCAGTGGCTTTGCTGGACCCCCCCAGCAGACCGGGGGACAGGAGCAAAGCCGCCCAGGCAGCAGGAGTCCCGCTGCCTGGGCGGCTTTGCTCCAGGGCAAACGAGCAAAGCCGCCCAGGCAGCGGGACTCCCGCCGCCTGGGCAGCTTTGCTCGGGTGTCCCTGGTCTGCTGGGGGAGGGGGGGGGGTCCAGCGGCTTTGCTCCTGTCCCCCTGGTCTGCTGGGGGGGCGTCCAGCAAAGCCGCCCAGGCAGCGGGACTCCCGCCGCCTGGGCGGCTTTGCTCGGGTGTCCCTGGTCTGCTGGGGGGGGTCCAGCGGCTTTGCTGGACCCCCCCCCCCAGCAGACCAGGGAGACCGGGAGAAGCTTTTCTCGCCCCAGAGGACACGGGTGGCGACCCGCCGCCCGTGAGCTCCGGGGCGAGAAAAGCCCCGTTCGTAAGTGCGGATCCGACGTAAGTCGGATCTGCGTAAGTCGGGTACTGCCTGTACAATAAAAAAGTAATCATCAGTTCCGATAATGGTTTAAATCCTGTTGCCAATCCAGTCTCTCAGAAGTATGAAACGAATTAGTAACAGACAATGGCAACTGTGGTTCTTTGCCTGTACAGATTCGTACTGTATATGCATTCAAGCTTAGAACTTCTAAATAGCACTTGCAGTAAGCAGCTTCCCTAGCCCAGAATATGTACAGAATTAGACCCCAACTATCACTCAGGTCCTTCCACTGAATCAAGATTCTGTTGAATAATTCTAACGGGCTGTTTTAACATTAGGAATTCTGCACCAGTATGGCTACACCAGGTCTTGTTTCTACCGTCTCAGCAAACTGAGCAACAATCCAAGCAATTAGTTTCCCTCAATACACATCAGAGAGAGGAGAAGTGTACTCAGAATTCCAGAATGATTGGAAACATGCAAATGCATTGCTTAAACTGAGCTTTCCCAAATTAGACATGATGACCTGGAATTAAGCTGATACTGGACTGGAAATTTAACTGCATCGTGGCAATGAAACTACATAAAATTACCTAAATACATGAATAGATGAGTTAAAAATCACTTGTTTATCATAGCACAGCTATGATGCTATAAAATAAATACAAGATAAGCTCTCCTTGGCTCAACATATTCATTTGTGATGAAGTAAACGATTTTTCTAAATTTCCTCTCAGCACTTGCCTGCACTTTAGAATGGACTAAAAATGAACGTAAGCACTGCCAGTTGGGGATTTAATTCAAGCAACCTATAGAACCTCCAATACAGAGGAGACTATAAACCTCCTGCTGCTGTAAGTGAAAGAAGGCACAGAGCTCCGCGTTCTATCCTCTTACAACATCAATGACTAATAGATACAAGACAAGTCTGATATGTCTAGTTGAAGGAGAGGTGCCCAGTGACTATTCATCCAGAAAATAAAACGCGGGAATGAAGAGAGGTAGCAGCAATACAGATTTGCAACACGTGGAAGAGCAAGGGGCAGGGAAAGGGTGACAAAAACATACATACTTGGTGCTTAGAATGCCCTTCAACATCTAGAATAGTGATAGAAATGTAGCCGTGTTAGTCTGGTGTAGCTGAAGCAAAATACAGGACTATGTAGCACTTTAAAGACTAACAAGATGGTAGTCTTTAAAGTGCTACATAGTCCTGTCTTTTGCTTCTTCAACATCTAGGGCTTACATTTTCATGTTGATGTCTTTAGAGTTTGAAAGTTCCAGAGGGGTAGCTGTGTTAGTCTGTAACTGAAAAAAACCTTAAACAACGAACAGTCCTGCAGCACCAAAGGGTACGTCTAAACTACATGGCTCCGTCGACGGAGCCATGTAGATTTGTTTTTTTGGCAAAGGCAAATGAAGCCACGATTTAAATGACGGCGGCTTCATTTAAATTTACATGGCTGCCGCGCTGAGCCGACAAACAGCTGATCAGCTGTTTGTCGGCTCAGCGCGCTAGTATGGATGCTCCCCTGCCGACATCAAAGCCCTTTGTCGGCAGCCCCGGTAAACCTCATCCCACGAGGAATAACGGGGCTGCCAACAAAGGGCTTTGATGTCAGCAGGGGAGCGTCCAGACTAGCGCGCTGAGCCGACAAACAGCTGATCAGCTGTTTGTCGGCTCAGCACGGCAGCCATGTAAATTTAAATGAAGCCGCGATCATTTAAATCGCGGCTTCATTTGCCTATCTGTCTAATCTACATGGCTCCATCGATGGAGCCATGTAGTCTAGACACAGCCTTAGAGACTAACAAGTCAGGACTATTAGTTGTTTTTAAGAGTTTTACAGTATCCTAGACCCATACTTTATGGGAAAAGCCTGAGATAAAAGTCAATAGTTTTTCATTATTAATATAATTAACAAAAAATATTGAGGAGGGAAAGGGAACAGGAAAACACTTGGGCCCCCTCATCTATAAAAGAAATAAGCTTTGGTGTGAAGTCTGCCAGGGAGGCCTTAGGGACTCCCTATGGCAGCAGCCTATGTTCAAGAGATCAGCAGTTCCAAGACAAGTGTGAATGGCAACATATAGACAGTGCAGTGTTGATGGAAGCAGGATTGGAGGTTGCAGGATCAAGTACCTCCATCTCTAAAGGGCTGCATCTAGACTGGTAAGTTTTTCCGCAAAAGCAGGTGCTTTTGCAGAATAACTTGCCAGCTGTCTACACTGGCCGCTTGAATTTGCGCAAGAACACTGACGATCTAATGTAAGATTGTCAGCGTTCTTGTGCAAATACTATGCTGCTCCTGTTCGGGAAAAAGCAAGAGGGCCAGTGTAGACAGGTAAAAACTGTTTTGCGCAAAAAAGCCCCAATGGCAAAAATGGCGATCGGGGCTTTCTTGAGCAAAACCGTGTCTAGATTGGCACGGACGCTTTTCCGCAAAAAGTGTTTTTATGGAAAAGCTTCTGTGCCAATCTAGACGCTCTTTTCCACAAATGCTTTTAACTGAAAAACTTTTTCTGTCTAGACGCAGCCAAGGGGTACACAAATGGCTGGGCAGACACCAATGACTAACTAAACACATAGCTGGGAGGGCACAGGCATCAACGCTCTCCTGCTTCACCAGCTGAAGACAGGCTAAGGAGAAGCAGCATCCCCAATATGGCCCCTCTGTGGGCCACTCCAGAATAAATATCTCCCAAAAATCAAGTATCAGAGGGGTAGCTGTGTTAGTCTGAATCTGCAAAGGCGACAAGGAGTCCTGTGGCACCTTACTGACTGACAGACTTATTGGAGCATAAGCTTTCGTGGGCAAAGACCCACTTCATCAGATGCATCTCCCAAAAAGTTACAAATAGCAGGGAAAGGAGAGAGTTCTCAGACAAGTCATTAAGCATTTGATAGCTGACTCCACAGGGGTGATTTCTCTTTGCTCTGCTCTGGCAGCACCTTGATCCAAAATGGGAAAGGAGAACAGTAGCATGTCCAGTAGCCCCACTAAACTAAGTATTTCTTTCACCCAATTTCTGAAAAGATGAGCTAACTAGTCACTACACTAGTTCGCTCTAACTTCTAGTTACAGATCAAAGAATAGACAGAGCAGGGAAAAGTTATCAGCAACCATGCTTTAGCACTGCCCCATCTCATTGGCTACACCGGGCTCCCTTATGCTGTATAGTTAAAAAGCATCTAACATGTAACAGGCTTACTGACCAAGTGCCAAGGATGTAAAATACACAGTGTGATGGTGCTCAACAGGACAGCCTTTCCTGTCTGTTTTTAAAATCAGTAACAATAATACAGTAAGTACTCTTATATAGCACTTTTGGGTCCACCATTCTCTAAGCACTTTACATGAGACACACACACCATTACCTCCACTCTACAGATGGGGAAAGTAGAGCAAAGAGATGAAGTGACTTGCCACAGTCACCACAAGGGGAAGGACAGAGCCAGGCTGTTCTGAGTCCCAGTCCAGTACCCTACCCAGAGCCATATTTAAGGTCCTGTATAAATCACAATTTCACAAGTTTAATGGAAATTGAGAGATTAGCCTAATCCCATAATTGTTCCAACAGCAGGGGAAAACTGTAGCAGTTTGGGGGAGGGCAGAGAATTGGCAACCATACATATCCTATGAATTTCAAACACTCAACCATCATGCTGCCATGATTTAAAATAAAACCAACCAACCAAAACAAATAAAAGCAAACTGTGATTTATACGGGGTCTTAACAATGCTTCGCAACTAGCAACTGTGCTGCTTTCAAAAACTTAAAGATGCTAACCTGAACAATGGATTCTTCCACAGACATTTTTTACAAGAAATTTCAAATATTGCAGTGGGGAGTGTTTTGATTAAATTAATAAAAATTATATTCCAGACAGGTTCAAATAATCTGATGGACTATTTCTTCTATTTTCAAGAGGAAGCCACCTTTCTCCAAACTTCAGTTTGACTGCTCAGAGAAGTCTGCAAAAAGTTATTCCTCACACAGTAAGAGCTCGGAGTTCATTTATGCTACTCTCTTCGCCAGTGGAATGAAGAGAGAATTCCCCAGTGAGGGTTTTTTAAAGAAACTGGTCTGCATAATAGATTTCTCCAGTTCTTCCTAGTGACGAATCTTCGCTGCAGAGTTAATTCAACGTCTCTGTGCTGAGTTAGCCTCACTCCAATTAAGCTATATCCATGCTAGGGATATGAGCGACTAGTCGACTGATAAGCAAATGCTTATTGGATAGTTGACACACTAATAGACTAGTCACCTCTTCCTCCCCCTTGCTGCCTCGTTCAGAAAGAGACAGCAAGTGGGGGGAAAGGAAGGGGTGCTTCAACGCGGAAGCACCATGGGGAGCCCAGGGTCTGCTGCCTTGAAATCCTGCGTGCAGCCCGGGGCTAGCTGGGGACTCCCCTGCTGACCCCAGGCTCCATGCAGCGCTGCTGCTTTGAAACTCTGCAGGGAGCACGGGGCCAGTGGGGGACTGCTTCAGTCCCCTGCTGGCCCCATGCTTCCTGCAGCACTTTTACCTTTGAAGTGTAGCAACAGTTCTGGGGCTGTGGCTACACTTCAAAGGCAGAGGCGCCTTATCAACTAATCAAATAGTCGATGCAAATTGCATCGACTATTCCATTAGCCAATTAATCTAAATTTAACATCCCTAGTCCACACTACAAGCACTACAGCAGCACAGGCATAGCTACCCCACCGTAGTATACAATACAGCAACAGAAGAAATTATTCTGTCACTGTAGTAAACTCACCTCTCTGAGAGGAAGTAGATGGAAGTATGCTTTCAATCTAAATTTTAAAGTACAGAACTGACCTGAGAATGGCCATACAACAAAACAATGTTTCAGCAGTACACAGTGACTGAATTACATCACAGAGCATTTGAATTAGCAGAGCTGTAATCAACTTGAGTAAAAATCACTGCCATTGTTGGGTTCAGGGTTTGTGTGTGGGGATGGGACGTGAGTTAGAAGCAATACCAAGTTACAACTCAGGTTAACTCTGCAGGGAAGACAAGCCACGTGCCTGATCCTTTCGCCTTGAACATTTTGTTTGACTAATACTTTGGATGTGCATCTTTCTACCTTTCCCAGGTAGCATTCCACAGGAAAGAATTCTCTCTCAAGATGCCCTGTAAAATGCATTTTTCCCCCCTTGTAATTCACTCCATCTGCCCAACTGTGGTCCTCCTTCCTTCTCCAAAATAAAAATATCTGAGTCATGGAAACAGTAAAGTGTTACTGGTCCTGTTATGCACCCATCCCCCTCCATTCTGCCAGAACTGACTTCCCTCCAAAAACTACAACAAAAAGAAGAAAAAAAAAAGGTCTTGCAAAAGTAGAAATGATTCAGAGGTTGGCAGCCAAGGTGGAGTAAAAGAATTAATTTTTTTAAGTTTAATTAAATATAGGTTTGAATTCTTTAAATAAACGCATTTCAAATCAAATTTAAAATTATTAGAACCCATGCGAAGTCCTAAACCTATTACATTATTTTTAATTAAATAGAAAAATATTAAATAGAACATAGTTGCTGCCAAGTTTTAAAGCAAATTTAACTGCTCACTTGGTGGAAGTCACTGACAAGGCACCTGAAATAATTTGCTGAAGTGCTAAACCAGCTTTTGACAGCAATAGTCTCTTCTGCAAGCTCAAAAAAGAATATTTTCTTCATTTCAGTTTGTTCAACTCATTCAGTTCAATGACTAGTTCAAAGTTAAGAAAGCAATTGGGAGTTGAAAAATCTATGAATAAAGATGAGATGTGAAAGAATAAGATCTCTTCATTCTAAAGTCTTAAAGGACCTGGTGAACAAAGCAATCAGTTCAATTAATTAACTACAGATAATATATCTTATGTTAAATATAACAATTAAAAATCTGGACCCAAAAGTACACAGGTGTTACTTAGCTGATTTAGGATCCTAAGTCATAGTGCCTTAATCCTTCAAGATGCAGGCTTCTAAATCGATTAGGAGTTGCAATGCTGAGCAGAGCAATGCCTAAATACCTTTAAAATCTGGACCCTAGTTTGAAATACACTCCAGCCCCTCACTGTATCCATCACTTTTAAGGCTCTTTTATTTAATACAAAATTAAAATGTTTTTGTGCTTTTTAAAATTTGCCAATGTACACCCCCCACAGTAATTAATGCAGTTTTTTCATGTACACACTAGCCCTCCCTTCTGTCAGTGGCACACCCTGTTTACTAGGGAGGAGAGGGATGGTGGGACACTGACAGTCCATTAACCGATAAGCAAAAGCTTATTGGTTAATGCTACAGACTACACGCATTTCCCTCCTCTCCCTCCCAGTGAATTTTTTAGCAGGCTGGCTAGCAGCCTGGCTCAGTTCTGGCTTGCGATGGGTCCGGGACCCACCCCTGCTGCGGGTCTGCATTTAAAGTGTATTGGGTGCTGGGCAGGCAGACAGCTCAACTCAGTCCTGGCTCATGCTATGTCCGAGACCAACCCCCATTTCAGCTCTGCATTTCAAGTGTTTTGGCTTGCCCAAGGTCTATGAGCTCAGACCCCCCAAGACAGGGACAGCTGCCACCCTGAACTGCTGCCTTTCTCTCAGAAGCAGCAGCACAGGGTGCCAGGCAGAGAGTCCGCAAGGGGAGCTCTGATACAGTGGCTGCCAGCGCTGCCCCCGGGGGATGATAGAATAGTCAACTAACTGATAAAATTTCACAAGCTTACTCAACTATTCAATTAGCCGATCCTTACTGGCAGCTGAAGTTGAGGGTCTCACAGCCTGAACTACAGTCTCATGAGGGGCACACAGCTGGACTCCCCCTCTTTCAGGGCTGATAGCCCTGAGCACTGCTGCTGCCTTCCTAAGGGATAGGGCAGAAGTAGAGCCTGAGCCCAGAAGCCTCTCCATTCGGTATGCAGGGAGTGAAAAGAAGGATAGCTCAAGCTTGGCAGTCGCCTGGTGAAAGACTGGGATAGGGGAAAAGGGAGCTGGAGCCCAGCAACCTCCTGGTTTGGGGGGGGGGGGGGGAAGAGGCAAAAAGCCTGAATGGCAGCTAGGCCCAAGTTCTCCTCCCCGCCAATCCCTCACACATTGAGCTGTCAGCCCTGCATAGCAGACAACCAACAAGCAATGTTATAACAGCATATACACCGACAATGCATTGCCCCCACTAGATCACCCTAATAATAATGCATGCCCTGGTAGGCAAAAAGAAGCACTAGATTATAAAGGCTAAGTTGAGCTGCAAACAATATCTTTTATTGGTTATCAACTAATAAAAAAACCCAACAACTTTTTGGAAATTAACTGAATAAATAAGAATAAAATCAATGTTTTAAAATCAAGGTTTCCTGAATGTTTAAAGCCTCTTCCTGACTTATGAACTGGTTACAGACCAAGCAATTTGTCGTAACTCGGTTCGTTCGTAAGTCGGACCCCATAGAGTTACACACGACCACACTGTTCATAAGCGCAGATCGCGTTCGTAACTTGGGGTCCGCCATTTATGACAGCTTTGGTTGTAACTGCGAACGGTTGTAAGTTGATCGTTTGCAACTCGGTGACTGGTTGTATTTAAACCATGATTTAAATTGGTGGTTCAAATTGCTTGGATTTCCATCAGTCCCCTCTGCTGGCAGCTCTTCTGATATAAGAGCTTTCTTAAAGACTAATGGGTGTTCATATGCACAGCCTGGGAAACCAGATTGAACTGCAGGTTGCACTTCTGGAGTTAAACGTTTTCTGCTTATTTCCCCTTTGAGCAAGGTACTGAACTGTTCTTCAGAGCCAAGGAAGATTTAAACTGCTTATAGTACATTATCACAGTATCGTGTATGTATCCTGTTTACTATGCCTTCCACAAATTTGCCATGTCTAGAACGGTTTTTTCAATAAGTCAGTGTTGTGTTGCACATATAAATGTATTCTAATAGGTCTTAAATACATGGAATGAGATTTCTGAAGTCCTATTTTGTCCCCCGCCACAACTGATACTAGGGATGTTGTAATGCTTGTTTTTGTTAAAGTTTTCAGGGTTTATACGTGAGGGGAAGCCCAGCTTCGGAGGAGCAGATAGACTCAAGGAGCCAGCTGGCTGCCTACGACCACCGGCTCCTGCCTGCCTTCCCCCACCCCACTGCTGCCTTTGATTCACAGGCAGTAGCATGGAGGGGGACCTTGTGTGTAACCATGAAGGTTAATCATTGAGCCTGGGCTCATCAGTTAACTGCTTAAACACGTACTCCGACACATCCAGAACAGATACATAGTTTTAAAGTATACATTGAAAAAATCATTAAGCTTCATCCTCTGCCCATCCTTAAATTAAAATTAATGGAGATTGTCTATCTCCTAGAACTGGAAGGGGCCTTGAAAGGTCATCAAGTCCAGTCCCCTGCCTTCACAACAGGACCAAGTACCATCCCTGACAAATTTTTGCCCCAAATCCCTAGATAGCCTCTGCAAGGATTGAACTCACAACTCTGGATTTAGCAGGCCAATGCTCAAATAACTGAGCTATCCCTCCCCCCTTATGCCTCTCCAGCAGTGTACTAATAATCCCAACTGGAGCAAACCTACATGGTCTTTTCAGAATGTGGACTGCTGCTTAGAAGGCTTAGGGCGGGGGCTCTCAAATTTCTCTGCACCATGACCCCCCCTTCTAACAACATGAGGTCACACATAAGGAAAGACTGAAGCCTGATCCTGCTTCAGCCCTGCTGCCCCTGGAGGGGGGAGGCCAAAACCAAAGCTTCACTGCCCCAGGCTTGGATGGGGGTAGGGGCCAAAGCTGAAGGATTTCAGACTAGAGATGAGAAGGGCTAGCAAATGCTTATTGGATAGCGTGTGGACTAATTGTTTCCTCCTCCCCCTTGCTGCCTCCATCAGAAAGAAACAGCACAGGGGAGGGGAGCAAGAAAGGGGTACTTCGAAGCAGCAGCGCTGACTGGAGCCTGGGGTCAGCTAGGGCTGATGCTACACTTCAAAGGTAGAGGCGCCCTATCGACTAATCGATGCAAAATGCATGGATTATTTGATTAGTCAATTACTCTATATTTAACATCTCTATTTCAGGCCCAGATAGGGGGCCTGTAACCTAAACCCTGCCACCAGAAGCCCTCTCTGGCTTTGGTCCAGGCAGTGTGGCTTGGGCTTTGGTCCGGGATCCCAGCAAGTCTAAGCCAACCCTTGCGTCTCCATTAAAATGGGGTAGTGACTCACTTTGGGGTCCTGATCCACAGTTTGAGAACCACTGCTCCAGGTCTCTCAATTGCTTGCGAAAGACAGCACTGTTAAGAGCTCTTCCACTGACTATGAGCTTCGTGACAATTTTTAAAATCAGCAGTTTAGAAGTTCCAATGCACAGCTGGGATCCTATTACAATAGAATCCATATAATCTTTCGTGAATATGTAAAAATACTTTACATTAAGTTAAAACAGTCAGTCTGAATACTAAAATAAGTCATTGTAGAAAGTAACCATCCCCCCCCACCCCAAAAAACAAATTTTAATCTTGAGATTACATTCTCAAGTATAAAAGGGACTCTCCAGAAACACCAACACCTCTAGAATATGGCCAGTGCAAAAAGCCTAATCCTGTTTCTGGACAGTTCCAAGGAGAAGCCTCCTATATCTCTAATCTCAGAGGCCTTGCTTTCACTCTATTTTCCTCTATTACACTACCCTCAATGTTAGTAAAGTACAGAAGCATAAACAAGCTGTGATGTTTTAACCTCTGTAACAAACAGACCTTGCTGGGCAAGATTCAATAAAACAGCAGCTAATACCTGTAGCCAGTGTATACTTATACTCCTATCATCATTTCCACCTGTAGTGCCCCACCCGTGGTAGTACAACTGTGAGAAACTAAAAAAAAAATGTTTATAATGAGCAAGTCTTTGCTAGAACAGATCCTCCACTGAGGGATTTGGGGGTGGGATGGAGAGAAGGGAAATAAGAATCATGGAGAGGCTTTTATAAATACAGGCTGAGCCCAAACTACCCATAGGTGGATTAAAATCTTTTCCTACCCCATCCCATTTAGGGCCAAAAAGTTTTATTATATAAGTGGAGTCAGCCGCTTGTTCCTCTTCTAGCTGGCTGCAAGGTTTTACCAGTGAGATTTGTCAGGAACACATCATGGTTGACAGGTGATGATTCAGAAGTCTACAGACAAGCAAGGTACGTTTGGGTACAAGTAGTACAGGTTTTTTTTAAACATCCTACAAAAGTAGTTTGCAACCTGGTATTAGACTGGCCCTTGACAATATAAACCTGAGTTCAGTTGTCTAAGTTTGAACTCTTAGGAAAAACAAAGTTATCTGGTGGAAATGCAACAGGTAAAAACAGCAAAGACACTTCAATTGGTCTTTTTGGGAAACTAAGATTTGGAGAACTTAACACTGAAAAAAAATTATTTGTTTATTCTAAATGAGATGCCCTCATTTTAAAATATTACTATGACTCAACAACTGACAAATGCAAAAGACCTATTTAATATTCACCTTATGAATTAAGACACTAGCCAATGTCCCCTCGAAACGTTTCCATCCATATGTAAAATAAACGTGTGCAGAGGCATTTGTGAACCAACAGAAACAAAAAACTTGTGTGCAGCACAGTGTGAAATCTTCAACGCTTGACAGTGACAGCTAAGACTAACTTTCATGGCAACACAAGAGAAATGCAATCCATTTACTATAACACAGCACAACAGATGATGAGCCATCTCATAAAACCCAAAACCAAACTCACATGATGAGCAAAATTGCTGTCTGCTGGACTTCCTAACACATGGCACAACTTCTGCATTCTTACCAGTCAGGATCAGGCAGCCCCACATTATAAAGCAGAGGTGGCCAAACTGACTAGCCCTCCAAGCTCCATATGACAGTCTTCAGAACTTTGAAAGCTGGGGCACACCAGCCAGAAGCTGCCACTTAGGGCTTTAGCCCTACTGCTACTGAAGTCCCACGCCCCCTTCTCACTGGACAGAAGCCTACCCCACTGCAGGGCAGTGATCCTGGAAGGGGGAGACTCCATAGGTGCAGGTGCAGAATGGAGGAGCACAGTGGATGCCTGCAAGCCACACTTTACTAGTAAAAGCTGCATGTGACTTTTGCAAGCCAGTTTGGCCACCTGTTATAAAAACACTCAGACTTGATGCTTTCTAGAGTAACACTATTTTAGGGTGAGGTAAGGTTCAATTTTACTTTTGTTGCTATTAAAAGCTTAATTCTACATCTACATGATTATGATCCATCTTCACTTACCATCAGGACAGAAGTAAACTGACTAAAAAAAACTTCTAAACCAGGATAGACTCATCAGTTGACTTTTTTGTCTACTCATTCTTAAGAGATACTAAAAGTGTCTGTCTAAACTAATTAGGTTCACTGCAAAGAACAAATATTCTATTTGTGTCTTGAACAGACTGGTGTAGCCAATCTGTAGGCTGAACGTGGATTATGTGAAAAGATTTGGGGGGGGTTAAGGGGAATAGGGACAGAGAATGAGTGAACTACATGAGGAAGTTGCATTTTAACTTAAAAGCTACATATTCTGAGTTAGAAAGTTAGAGATGAATATTAAGGGTTTTTAAAGGGAATTATCAGAACACAGCTTTATATTTTTCAATGAACTTGCTCCTTGAGACACTGTAGCACATTCTCAGACAACTTCAATATTTTACATAGTGTTCAGTCTGCCTACAGAAGAATTTAAAAAAACAAAACAAAACTTATTTTGACCAGTATTGATTGAACTGCGCATATAAAGTGGAATCAAATGAATGAAGAAAGCTTCAACAAACGTGTCAGTTCAGTAAGCTACACTAGAAAGTAATCACCAAACTAGAACTCAGGGAGAGTTAAAGCACTTGGGAAGAGGGATGGGGAACAGTAAGAGCAGTTTAGTTTGTATGGGTGCACTTAATGGTGGATTCTCCATTATTCTGGATTTCTAAAATGTGTATGTAAGAAGAGAGGAGGGATGCCCACTGATTACTGAATTCCTCAAGAAGTCCTCACAACAAAATCTGGGTACCATTAATTCTTCACACATACAGGCGGTCCCACTGGGAGACCACTTGTAGAGGGGGAGCAAGAGCTGTTACAATTAGTATAACTGGTCTCTAATAAAACCCCTAAGCTGACATAGGTAGAAAAACTAATAGGATTTTTTTTTAAGATTTAGGGAGAAGTCTGGCAGCAGTACATGCAAGGAGCAATGAGTTATGGAGTTAAAGGAGATTCTAGATGCTAAATAGATGTTTAACAAAGCTTATTTAAAGTCTTGTCTGCTCTAGAGATTTTTTTCCAGGTTTACCACTGTTGCCAACACCAGCTCAGCTACACCAGTGCTCGCTGTGTTAGAAGCCCTAACATAAGTGGCCCATGAGCCATCACCACAGCTCTTGGCATCATGCTGATTAGCTGTATTCAGAGTAAATAATCTGCATGGAGCTCAACACACCTGTGGCAGGCAGCTGCTGGACAGACTTGGGCTCCCAATACACACAAACTGTTTTAGCAGTAAAACTTTACTGCTGAGAGAGTTTCAGTTTAAAATACCAGGGAATCTTTTTAGAAAAAAGGACCTACGCAGCCAAGAGTGGGAGAATTCCCTAAAATTGTCAGTATAGAGGCAACCTCAGAACTGCATTACATACCTATAGTAAGAGCAGCACAAAAAAGGGAACAGACCAAAAGAGGCAAGCTGAAATAAACAACGTAATGTTTATGATTTGTGCTCATTTATATAAAAGCAGCAAGAATTTGGGAATGGCCGAGACAGTCCTAACCCGTGTTAAGACTAACAGAAGAGCAATTCTTGAACATAAAACTATAGGTGAAAGACATTAAGTCTTGGGCTGGGCAATCTAAGGGATTTCACGGAAACAATTTATACATAGAGGATTAAGGAAAATCTACATGAAAACAAAAAAAATGGTCTCCAAGGTATGACCGTAATGAACAGTGAGAGCAGAACAACATTGACAGGGCAGTAGTAACTGGCAACAACACAACCATAAGTCAGTGGAAAAATCACATCCAGAACCTGGCCTGCTGATACTACAAACAATTTTCTCCTTTGAACAACTCACTCTGGAGGAGAATCCTCACTTATTCTTCAGCTACAGCTACATCCAAACAAAAGTTGTATGAGAACCCACAAAACTACTTAAGACATATTCATATGAACCTTGGTCATCTGACGCTGCCAAAAGGTGTGTCTGCTTGTGAGGTTGTGCCATTTACTAAAGTATATCAATATTACATCCATCCTTCAAAATATTCATCTTAAATAAGCCTCAACAAGAATTCTGAACAATCTGGTTTTAAAGAAATTTCCCTTCGCTGTTCAACTTTTTTATTCCTGGGGTATAAATGCACTAGTTCTCTAGTCAAAGGCCTTAAGTTCAATATAAAAATGTCAGAGTTAATCATCAGAAAGCAGCACAAATGGACAAGGCTTTTTGGGGCATGTTTCATCTTTAAAGATGCTCTAGCGCTCACCCCGTTAATGCTCAGCTAAGTGGCCATCACCTTTAGCTTCCCCACCACTTCTCATGCTAGCCCCTGCCAACGTGTGGTCACCCCTCGCTGTCACGCCGCTCAGCCGATTTCCGAGGCGCCGCGTGCCTAGCTAGCCGCAGGGCCAGTGCGGGGTCTCGGTGGCAGCGGCGCTAGGCAGCCCTACGAGCCCTGCCCGGAACTCGCTGCCACACGCGGGTCACTGGCCGGCCCCCGAGCGCCACGGGCAGCGGGGCAGGAGCCGCCCGGCCGGAAACGCGGCCCCGGCGCCGAGCGCTGCGGCTGCCCGCGCGGGCCGAGCGAGCGGGCGGGCGGGGCCGGGCCGGGCTGCATGGCGCTGCTCAGCCTGCCTTGCAGAGGGAGCTCGAGTCCCGCGCTGCGCCTCGCCGCGCCTCTCCCTCCGCAGCGCACACGGCGGCGGCCGGGAGCGGGGCACGCAGCCGCCGAGCGCGCCGGCCGGGCGGCGGGCAGGAGGCGCCGCGGGCAGGTGCGGGGCCGGGGCCGGGCGCGCGGGAACAAAGGCCGGGGCGGCGGGCGGGCGGGAAGATGGAGGCGGGCGGGCGGGCGCGCGGCGCCGGGCGGGCGGGCGGCAATGGCGGCGGCGGCGGCGGGCGGGCAGGCGCGGCCGCGCTGGGGACGATAGAGGGAGACAAAGCCCCCTGCTTCCCCGGCGGCGGCCGCTGCGGGGCCCCAGCCAAACCGGAGCCCCATCGTGACACCTAGAGGCCGGAGAAAGCGACTGCAAACCCCCCGCCGCCGCTTACCTGCGCCCGGCCGCGCCAGGCCCACGCCCGCCGCCGGAGCCCGCCGAGCCGCCGCGCCCCGCGCGCCCCGGCCCCCGCCGAGCCGCCGCGCCCCGCACGCCCCGCCGCGGCCGCCGCTCGCGCTCAGCCCCCGCTCGCGGTTTAATCGCTCCACAGCCGCTTCGGACACAAAATGGCGGCGGCGGGACGCAGTGCGCCTGCGCGGGCCCGGCTGCCGCGGCCGCCGGAGCTGGGCGCGAGAAGGGGGAGCGGCGAGGGGCCGCGCGGGGCACCATGGGAGGGGGCCCAGCGCGCCAACTTCAAACGGCCCCGTGGCCCGACACGCCGCGGACCCGCGCGCGCGGCGTCACGTGTTGCGTCACGCGCGCGGCCGCCCGCCCGCCCAAACCGTTGCGCCGGGAGGGCGGCTGAGGGGTAGCGGCGCGAGCCGGGCAGGGCCGGCGGGATCCGCCCGCGGCAGGACCTCTGAGGGGGCGCGCGGCGCGTTCCCGCTCACGTCGCCGGCCTCGTGCCGAATCAGTTTTGTTGCTTGCACCGAGACGCGCGCGGCTGCGCACCACCAGCAGGAGCTGGGAGCTCTGCCAGTCCGCGGGCGGCACCCAGCCCACAGGGACCCTGGCCGCTGCCAGGACGCGCGAGCGGCAGGGTTCGGGGGGGGCCTGTAACCCACTCCGGGGCCCAAGGCTCGAGGTGCTGCTGGGGGCCGGGTGCGACGCGGTGCTGGGTTGCCGGGTGTGACGTGCTGCTGGGTGCCGGGTTGCCAGGTGTGACGTGCTGCTGGTTGCCGGGTTGCCAGGTGTGACGTGCTGCTGGTTGCCGGGTTGCCGGGTGTGACGTGCTGCTGGTTGCCGGGTTGCCGGGTGTGACATGCTGCTGGAGGTGCTGCTGGGTGCCGGGTTGCCGGGTGTGACGTGCTGCTGGAGGTGCTGCTGGGTGCCGGGTTGCCGGGTGTGACGTGCTGCTGGTTGCCGGGTTGCCAGGTGTGACGTGCTGCTGGTTGCCGGGTTGCCGGGTGTGACGTGCTGCTGGTTGCCGGGTTGCCGGGTGTGACATGCTGCTGGAGGTGCTGCTGGGTGCCGGGTTGCCGGGTGTGACGTGCTGCTGGAGGTGCTGCTGGGTGCCGGGTTGCCGGGTGTGACGTGCTGCTGGAGGTGCTGCTGGGTGCCGGGTTGCCGGGTGTGACGCGCTGCTGGAGGTGCTGCTGGGTGCCGGGTTGCTGGGTGTGACGTGCTGCTGGGTGCTGGGTTGCCAGGTGTGACGTGCTGCTGGGTGCCGGGTTGCCGGGTGTGACGCGCTGCTGGAGGTGCTGCTGGGTGCCGGGTTGCTGGGTGTGACATGCTTCTGGGTGCTGGGTTGCCAGGTGTGACGTGCTGCTGGTTGCCGGGTTGCCGGGTGTGACGTGCTGCTGGTTGCCGGGTTGCCGGGTGTGACGTGCTGCTGGAGGTGCTGCTGGGTGCCGGGTTGCTGGGTGTGACGTGCTGCTGGTTGCCGGGTTGCCGGGTGTGACGTGCTGCTGGAGGTGCTGCTGGGTGCCGGGTTGCCGGGTGTGACGTGCTGCTGGAGGTGCTGCTGGGTGCCGGGTTGCCGGGTGTGACGTGCTGCTGGAGCTGCTGCTGGGTGCCGTGTTGCCAGGTGTGACGTGCTGCTGGAGGTGCTGCTGGGTGCCGGGTTGCCGGGTGTGACGTGCTGCTGGGTGCCGGGTTGCCAGGTGTGACGTGCTGCTGGGTGCCGGGTTGCCAGGTGTGACGTGCTGCTGGGTGCCGGGTTGCCAGGTGTGACGTGCTGCTGGAGGTGCTGCTGGGTGCCTGGTTGCTGGGTGTGACGTGCTGCTGGGTGCTGGGTTGCCAGGTGTGACGTGCTGCTGGTTGCCGGGTTGCCGGGTGTGACGTGCTGCTGGTTGCCGGGTTGCCGGGTGTGACGTGCTGCTGGAGGTGCTGCTGGGTGCCGGGTTGCCGGGTGTGACGCGCTGCTGGAGGTGCTGCTGGGTGCCGGGTTGCTGGGTGTGACGTGCTGCTGGGTGCCGGGTTGCCAGGTGTGACGTGCTGCTGGTTGCCGGGTTGCCAGGTGTGACGTGCTGCTGGTTGCCGGGTTGCCGGGTGTGACGTGCTGCTGGTTGCCGGGTTGCCGGGTGTGACGTGCTGCTGGAGGTGCTGCTGGGTGCCGGGTTGCCGGGTGTGACGTGCTGCTGGAGGTGCTGCTGGGTGCCGGGTTGCCGGGTGTGACGTGCTGCTGGAGGTGCTGCTGGGTGCCGGGTTGCCGGGTGTGACGTGCTGCTGGAGGTGCTGCTGGGTGCCGGGTTGCTGGGTGTGACATGCTGCTGGGTGCTGGGTTGCCAGGTGTGACGTGCTGCTGGTTGCCGGGTTGCCGGGTGTGACGTGCTGCTGGTTGCCGGGTTGCCGGGTGTGACGTGCTGCTGGAGGTGCTGCTGGGTGCCGGGTTGCTGGGTGTGACGTGCTGCTGGTTGCCGGGTTGCCGGGTGTGACGTGCTGCTGGAGGTGCTGCTGGGTGCCGGGTTGCCGGGTGTGACGTGCTGCTGGAGGTGCTGCTGGGTGCCGGGTTGCCGGGTGTGACGTGCTGCTGGAGCTGCTGCTGGGTGCCGTGTTGCCAGGTGTGACGTGCTGCTGGAGGTGCTGCTGGGTGCCGGGTTGCCGGGTGTGACGTGCTGCTGGGTGCCGGGTTGCCAGGTGTGACGTGCTGCTGGGTGCCGGGTTGCCAGGTGTGACGTGCTGCTGGAGGTGCTGCTGGGTGCCTGGTTGCTGGGTGTGACGTGCTGCTGGGTGCTGGGTTGCCAGGTGTGACGTGCTGCTGGTTGCCGGGTTGCCGGGTGTGACGTGCTGCTGGTTGCCGGGTTGCCGGGTGTGACGTGCTGCTGGAGGTGCTGCTGGGTGCCGGGTTGCCGGGTGTGACGCGCTGCTGGAGGTGCTGCTGGGTGCCGGGTTGCTGGGTGTGACGTGCTGCTGGGTGCCGGGTTGCCAGGTGTGACGTGCTGCTGGTTGCCGGGTTGCCAGGTGTGACGTGCTGCTGGTTGCCGGGTTGCCGGGTGTGACGTGCTGCTGGTTGCCGGGTTGCCGGGTGTGACGTGCTGCTGGAGGTGCTGCTGGGTGCCGGGTTGCCGGGTGTGACGTGCTGCTGGAGGTGCTGCTGGGTGCCGGGTTGCCGGGTGTGACGTGCTGCTGGAGGTGCTGCTGGGTGCCGTGTTGCCGGGTGTGACGTGCTGCTGGAGGTGCTGCTGGGTGCCGGGTTGCCGGGTGTGACGTGCTGCTGGGTGCCGGGTTGCCAGGTGTGACGTGCTGCTGGGTGCTGGGTTGCCAGGTGTGAGGTGCTGCTGGGTGCCGGGTTGCCAGGTGTGACGTGCTGCTGGAGGTGCTGCTGGGTGCCTGGTTGCTGGGTGTGACGTGCTGCTGGGTGCTGGGTTGCCAGGTGTGACGTGCTGCTGGTTGCCGGGTTGCCGGGTGTGACGTGCTGCTGGTTGCCGGGTTGCCGGGTGTGACGTGCTGCTGGAGGTGCTGCTGGGTGCCGGGTTGCCGGGTGTGACGCGCTGCTGGAGGTGCTGCTGGGTGCCGGGTTGCTGGGTGTGACGTGCTGCTGGGTGCTGGGTTCCCAGGTGTGACGTGCTGCTGGTTGCCGGGTTGCCGGGTGTGACGTGCTGCTGGTTGCCGGGTTGCCGGGTGTGACGTGCTGCTGGAGGTGCTGCTGGGTGCCGGGTTGCCGGGTGTGACGTGCTGCTGGAGGTGCTGCTGGGTGCCGGGTTGCCGGGTGTGACGTGCTGCTGGAGGTGCTGCTGGGTGCCGTGTTGCCAGGTGTGACGTGCTGCTGGAGGTGCTGCTGGGTGCCGGGTTGCCGGGTGTGACGTGCTGCTGGGTGCCGGGTTGCCAGGTGTGACGTGCTGCTGGGTGCTGGGTTGCCAGGTGTGAGGTGCTGCTGGGTGCCGGGTTGCCAGGTGTGACGTGCTGCTGGAGGTGCTGCTGGGTGCCTGGTTGCTGGGTGTGACGTGCTGCTGGGTGCTGGGTTGCCAGGTGTGACGTGCTGCTGGTTGCCGGGTTGCCGGGTGTGACGTGCTGCTGGTTGCCGGGTTGCAGGGTGTGACGTGCTGCTGGAGGTGCTGCTGGGTGCCGGGTTGCCGGGTGTGACGCGCTGCTGGAGGTGCTGCTGGGTGCCGGGTTGCTGGGTGTGACGTGCTGCTGGGTGCTGGGTTGCCAGGTGTGACGTGCTGCTGGTTGCCGGGTTGCCGGGTGTGACGTGCTGCTGGTTGCCGGGTTGCCGGGTGTGACGTGCTGCTGGAGGTGCTGCTGGGTGCCGGGTTGCCGGGTGTGACGTGCTGCTGGAGGTGCTGCTGGGTGCTGGGTTGCCGGGTGTGACGTGCTGCTGGACGTGCTGCTGGGTGCCGGGTTGCTGGGTGTGACGTGCTGCTGGGTGCTGGGTTGCCAGGTGTGACGTGCTGCTGGTTGCCGGGTTGCCAGGTGTGACGTGCTGCTGGTTGCCGGGTTGCCAGGTGTGACGTGCTGCTGGTTGCCGGGTTGCCGGGTGTGACGTGCTGCTGGAGGTGCTGCTGGGTGCCGGGTTGCCGGGTGTCGGGTTGCCGGGTGTGAGGTGCTGCTGGGTGCCGTGTTGCCGGGTGTCGGGTTGCCGGGTGTGACGTGCTGCTGGAGGTGCTGCTGGGTGCCGTGTTGCCGGGTGTCGGGTTGCCGGGTGTGAGGTGCTGCTGGGTGCCGTGTTGCTGGGTGTGACGTGCTGCTGGAGGTGCTGCTGGGTGCCGTGTTGCCGGGTGTCGGGTTGCCGGGTGTGAGGTGCTGCTGGGTGCCGGGTTGCCGGGTGTGATGTGCTGCTGGTTGCCGGGTTGCCGGGTGTGCCGTGCTGCTGGAGGTGCTGCTGGGTGCCGGGTTGCCGGGTGTGACGTGCTGCTGGAGGTGCTGCTGGTTGCCGGGTTGCCGGGTGTGACGTGCTGCTGGAGGTGCTGCTGGGTGCCGTGTTGCCGGGTGTCGGGTTGCCGGGTGTGACGTGCTGCTGGAGGTGCTGCTGGGTGCCGGGTTGCCGGGTGTGACGTGCTGCTGGAGGTGCTGCTGGGAGCCGGGTTGCCGGGTGTGATGTGCTGCTGGAGGTGCTGCTGGGTGCCGGGTTGCCGGGTGTGACGTGCTGCTGGAGGTGCTGCTGGGAGCCGGGTTGCTGGGTGTGACGTGCTGCTGGAGGTGCTGCTGGGTGCCGGGTTGCTGGGTGTGACGTGCTGCTGGGTGACGTGCTGCTGGGTTCTGGGTTGCCGGGTGTGACGTGCTGCTGGAGGTGCTGCTGGGTGCCGGGTTGCCGGGTGTGACGTGCTGCTGGAGGTGCTGCTGGGTGCTGGGTTGCCGGGTGTGACGTGCTGCTGGGTGCCGTGTTGCCAGGTGTGACGTGCTGCTGGAGGTGCTGCTGGGTGCCGTGTTGCCGGGTGTCGGGTTGCCGGGTGTGAGGTGCTGCTGGGTGCCGGGTTGCCGGGTGTGACGTGCTGCTGGAGGTGCTGCTGGTTGCCGGGTTGCCGGGTGTGACGTGCTGCTGGAGGTGCTGCTGGGTGCCGGGTTGCCGGGTGTGACGTGCTACTGGAGGTGCTGCTGGGTGCTGGGTTGCTGGGTGTGACGTGCTGCTGGGTGACGTGCTGCTGGGTGCTCGGTTGCCGGGTGTGACGTGCTGCTGGAGGTGCTGCTGGGTGCTGGGTTGCCAGGTGTGATGTGCTGCTGGGTGTCGTGTTGCCGGGTGTGACGTGCTGCTGGAGGTGCTGCTGGGTGCTGGGTTGCCGGGTGTGACGTGCTGCTGGGTGCCGTGTTGCCGGGTGTGACGTGCTGCTGGAGGTGCTGCTGGGTGCTGGGTTGCCAGGTGTGATGTGCTGCTGGGTGCCGTGTTGCCGGGTGTGACGTGCTGCTGGAGGTGCTGCTCGGTGCTGGGTTGCCGGGTGTGACGTGCTGCTGGGTGCCGGGATGCCGGGTGTGACGTGCTGCTGGAGGTGCTGCTGGGTGCCGGGTTGCCGGGTGTGACGTGCTACTGGGTGCCGTGTTGCCAGGTGTGACGTGCTGCTGAAGGTGCTGCTGGGTGCCGGGTTGCCAGGTGTGACGTGCTGCTGGGTGCTGGGTTGCCGGGTGCGACGTGCTGCTGGAGGTGCTGCTGGGTGCTGGGTTGCCGGGTCTGACGTGCTACTGTAGGTGCTGCCGGGTGCCGGGTTGCCGGGTGTGACGTGCTGCTGGAGGTGTTGCTGGGTGCTGGGTTGCTGGGTCTGACGTGCTACTGTAGGTGCTGCTGGGTGCCGGGTTGCCGGGTGTGACATGCTGCTGGAGGTGCTGCTGGGTGCCGGGTTGCCGGGTGTGATGTGCTGCTGGAGGTGCTGCTGGGTGCCGGGTTGCCGGGTGTGACGTGCTGCTGGAGGTGCTGCTGGTTGCCGGGTTGCCGGGTGTGACGTGCTACTGTAGGTTCTGCTGGGTGCCGGGTTGCCGGGTGTGATGTGCTGCTGGAGGTGCTGCTGGGTGCCGGGTTGCCGGGTGTGACGTGCTGCTGGGTGCCGGGTTGCCGCGTGCGACGCGCTGCAAGAGGTGCTGCTGGGTGCCGGGTTGCCGGGTGTGACGCGCTGCTGGAGGTGCTGCTGGTTGCCGGGTTGCCGGGTGTGACGTGCTGCTGGGTGCCGGGTTGCCAGGTGTGACGTGCTGCTGGAGGTGCTGCTCGGTGCCGGGTTGCCGGGTGTGACGTGCTGCTGGAGGTGCTGCTGGGTGCCTGGTTGCTGGGTGTGACGTGCTGCTGGGTGCTGGGTTGCCAGGTGTGACGTGCTGCTGGTTGCCGGGTTGCCGGGTGTGACGTGCTGCTGGTTGCCGGGTGTGACGTGCTGCTGGAGGTGCTGCTGGGTGCCGGGTTGCCGGGTGTGACGCGCTGCTGGAGGTGCTGCTGGGTGCCGGGTTGCTGGGTGTGACGTGCTGCTGGGTGCTGGGTTGCCAGGTGTGACGTGCTGCTGGGTGCCGGGTTGCCGCGTGCGACGCGCTGCAAGAGGTGCTGCTGGGTGCCGGGTTGCCGGGTGTGACGCGCTGCTGGAGGTGCTGCTGGTTGCCGGGTTGCCGGGTGTGACGTGCTGCTGGGTGCCGGGTTGCCAGGTGTGACGTGCTGCTGGAGGTGCTGCTCGGTGCCGGGTTGCCGGGTGTGACGTGCTGCTGGAGGTGCTGCTGGGTGCCTGGTTGCTGGGTGTGACGTGCTGCTGGGTGCTGGGTTGCCAGGTGTGACGTGCTGCTGGTTGCCGGGTTGCCGGGTGTGACGTGCTGCTGGTTGCCGGGTGTGACGTGCTGCTGGAGGTGCTGCTGGGTGCCGGGTTGCCGGGTGTGACGCGCTGCTGGAGGTGCTGCTGGGTGCCGGGTTGCTGGGTGTGACGTGCTGCTGGGTGCTGGGTTGCCAGGTGTGACGTGCTGCTGGTTGCCGGGTTGCCGGGTGTGACGTGCTGCTGGTTGCCGGGTTGCCGGGTGTGACGTGCTGCTGGAGGTGCTGCTGGGTGCCGGGTTGCCGGGTGTGACGTGCTGCTGGAGGTGCTGCTGGGTGCCGGGTTGCCGGGTGTGACGTGCTGCTGGAGGTGCTGCTGGGTGCCGTGTTGCCAGGTGTGACGTTCTGCTGGAGGTGCTGCTGGGTGCCGGGTTGCCGGGTGTGACGTGCTGCTGGAGGTGCTGCTGGGTGCTGGGTTGCCGGGTGTGACGTGCTACTGGGTGCCGGGTTGCCAGGTGTGACGTGCTGCTGGACGTGCTGCTGGGTGCCGGGTTGCTGGGTGTGACGTGCTGCTGGGTGCTGGGTTGCCAGGTGTGACGTGCTGCTGGTTGCCGGGTTGCCAGGTGTGACGTGCTGCTGGTTGCCGGGTTGCCGGGTGTGACGTGCTGCTGGAGGTGCTGCTGGGTGCCGGATTGCCGGGTGTCGGGTTGCCGGGTGTGAGGTGCTGCTGGGTGCCGTGTTGCCGGGTGTGACGTGCTGCTGGGTGCCGTGTTGCCGGGTGTCGGGTTGCCGGGTGTGACGTGCTGCTGGAGGTGCTGCTGGGTGCCGTGTTGCCGGGTGTCGGGTTGCCGGGTGTGAGGTGCTGCTGGGTGCCGTGTTGCCGGGTGTGACGTGCTGCTGGAGGTGCTGCTGGGTGCCGTGTTGCCGGGTGTCGGGTTGCCGGGTGTGAGGTGCTGCTGGGTGCCGGGTTGCCGGGTGTGATGTGCTGCTGGTTGCCGGGTTGCCGGGTGTGACGTGCTGCTGGAGGTGCTGCTGGGTGCCGTGTTGCCGGGTGTCGGGTTGCCGGGTGTGACGTGCTGCTGGAGGTGCTGCTGGGTGCCGGGTTGCCGGGTGTGACGTGCTGCTGGAGGTGCTGCTGGGAGCCGGGTTGCCGGGTGTGATGTGCTGCTGGAGGTGCTGCTGGGTGCCGGGTTGCCGGGTGTGACGTGCTGCTGGAGGTGCTGCTGGGAGCCGGGTTGCCGGGTGTGACGTGCTGCTGGAGGTGCTGCTGGGTGCCGGGTTGCTGGGTGTGACGTGCTGCTGGGTGACGTGCTGCTGGGTGCTGGGTTGCCGGGTGTGACGTGCTGCTGGAGGTGCTGCTGGGTGCCGGGTTGCCGGGTGTGACGTGCTGCTGGAGGTGCTGCTGGGTGCCGGGTTGCCGGGTGTCGGGTTGCCGGGTGTGACGTGCTGCTGGAGGTGCTGCTGGGTGCCGGGTTGCCGGGTGTGACGTGCTGCTGGAGGTGCTGCTGGGAGCCGGGTTGCCGGGTGTGATGTGCTGCTGGAGGTGCTGCTGGGTGCCGGGTTGCCGGGTGTGACGTGCTGCTGGAGGTGCTGCTGGGAGCCGGGTTGCCGGGTGTGACGTGCTGCTGGAGGTGCTGCTGGGTGCCGGGTTGCTGGGTGTGACGTGCTGCTGGGTGACGTGCTGCTGGGTGCTGGGTTGCCGGGTGTGACGTGCTGCTGGAGGTGCTGCTGGGTGCCGGGTTGCCGGGTGTGACGTGCTGCTGGAGGTGCTGCTGGGTGCTGGGTTGCCGGGTGTGACGTGTTGCCAGGTGTGACGTGCTGCTGGAGGTGCTGCTGGGTGCCGTGTTGCCGGGTGTCGGGTTGCCGGGTGTGAGGTGCTGCTGGGTGCCGGGTTGCCGGGTGTGACGTGCTGCTGGAGGTGCTGCTGGTTGCCGGGTTGCCGGGTGTGACGTGCTGCTGGAGGTGCTGCTGGGTGCCGGGTTGCCGGGTGTGACGTGCTACTGGAGGTGCTGCTGGGTGCCGGGTTGCTGGGTGTGACGTGCTGCTGGGTGCTGGGTTGCCGGGTGTGACGTGCTGCTGGAGGTGCTGCTGGGTGCTGGGTTGCCAGGTGTGATGTGCTGCTGGGTGTCGTGTTGCCGGGTGTGACGTGCTGCTGGAGGTGCTGCTGGGTGCTGGGTTGCCGGGTGTGACGTGCTGCTGGGTGCCGTGTTGCCGGGTGTGACGTGCTGCTGGAGGTGCTGCTGGGTGCTGGGTTGCCAGGTGTGATGTGCTGCTGGGTGCCGTGTTGCCGGGTGTGACGTGCTGCTGGAGGTGCTGCTCGGTGCTGGGTTGCCGGGTGTGACGTGCTGCTGGGTGCCGGGATGCCGGGTGTGACGTGCTGCTGGAGGTGCTGCTGGGTGCCGGGTTGCCGGGTGTGACGTGCTACTGGGTGCCGTGTTGCCAGGTGTGACGTGCTGCTGAAGGTGCTGCTGGGTGCCGGGTTGCCAGGTGTGACGTGCTGCTGGGTGCTGGGTTGCCGGGTGCGACGTGCTGCTGGAGGTGCTGCTGGGTGCTGGGTTGCCGGGTCTGACGTGCTACTGTAGGTGCTGCCGGGTGCCGGGTTGCCGGGTGTGACGTGCTGCTGGAGGTGTTGCTGGGTGCTGGGTTGCCGGGTCTGACGTGCTACTGTAGGTGCTGCTGGGTGCCGGGTTGCCGGGTGTGACATGCTGCTGGAGGTGCTGCTGGGTGCCGGGTTGCCGGGTGTGATGTGCTGCTGGAGGTGCTGCTGGGTGCCGGGTTGCCGGGTGTGACGTGCTGCTGGAGGTGCTGCTGGTTGCCGGGTTGCCGGGTGTGACGTGCTACTGTAGGTGCTGCTGGGTGCCGGGTTGCCGGGTGTGATGTGCTGCTGGAGGTGCTGCTGGGTGCCGGGTTGCCGGGTGTGACGTGCTGCTGGGTGCCGGGTTGCCGGGTGCGACGCGCTGCAAGAGGTGCTGCTGGGTGCCGGGTTGCCGGGTGTGACGCGCTGCTGGAGGTGCTGCTGGTTGCCGGGTTGCCGGGTGTGACGTGCTGCTGGGTGCCGGGTTGCCAGGTGTGACGTGCTGCTGGAGGTGCTGCTCGGTGCCGGGTTGCCGGGTGTGACGTGCTGCTGGAGGTGCTGCTCGGTGCCGGGTTGCCGGGTGTGACGTGCTGCTGGAGGTGCTGCTGGGTGCCGGATTGCCGGGTGTGACGTGCTGCTGGAGGTGCTGCTGGGTGCCGGGTGTGACGTGCTGCTGGGTGCCGGGTTGCCGGGTGTGACGCGCTGCTGGAGGTGCTGCTGGTTGCCGGGTTGCCGGGTGTGACGTGCTGCTGGGTGCCGGGTTGCCAAGTGTGACGTGCTGCTGGAGGTGCTGCTCGGTGCCGGGTTGCCGGGTGTGACGTGCTGCTGGAGGTGCTGCTGGATGCCGGGTTGCCGGGTGTGACGTGCTGCTGGAGGTGCTGCTGGGTGCCGGGTTGCCGGGTGTGACGTGCTGCTGGAGGTGCTGCTGGTTGCCGGGTTGCCGGGTGTGACGTGCTACTGTAGGTGCTGCTGGGTGCCGGGTTGCCGGGTGTGATGTGCTGCTGGAGGTGCTGCTGGGTGCCGGGTTGCCGGGTGTGACGTGCTGCTGGGTGCCGGGTTGCCGGGTGTGATGTGCTGCTGGAGGTGCTGCTGGTTGCCGGGTTGCCGGGTGTGACGTGCTACTGGGTGCTGGGTTGCCGGGTGTGACGTGCTGCTGGAGGTGCTGCTGGGTGCCGGGTTGCCGGGTGTGACGTGCTGCTGGGTGCTGGGTTGCCAGGTGTGACGTGCTGCTGGGTGCCGGGTTGCCAGGTGTGACGTGCTGCTGGGTGCCGGGTTGCCAGGTGTGACGTGCTGCTGGGTGCCGTGTTGCCAGGTGTGACGTGCTGCTGGTTGCCGGGTTGCCAGGTGTGACGTGCTGCTGGTTGCCGGGTTGCCGGGTGTGACGTGCTTCTGGAGGTGCTGCTGGGTGCCGGGTTGCCGGGTGTCGGGTTGCCGGGTGTGAGGTGCTGCTGGGTGCCGTGTTGCCGGGTGTGACGTGCTGCTGGGTGCCGTGTTGCCGGGTGTCGGGTTGCCGGGTGTGACGTGCTGCTGGAGGTGCGGCTGGGTGCCGTGTTGCCGGGTGTCGGGTTGCCGGGTGTGAGGTGCTGCTGGGTGCCGTGTTGCCGGGTGTGACGTGCTGCTGGAGGTGCTGCTGGGTGCCGTGTTGCCGGGTGTCGGGTTGCCGGGTGTGAGGTGCTGCTGGGTGCCGGGTTGCCGGGTGTGATGTGCTGCTGGTTGCCGGGTTGCCGGGTGTGACGTGCTGCTGGAGGTGCTGGTGGGTTCCGGGTTGTCGGGTGTGACGTGCTGCTGGAGGTGCTGCTGGGTGCCGGGTTGCCGGGTGTGACGTGCTGCTGGAGGTGCTGCTGGTTGCCGGGTTGCCGGGTGTGACGTGCTGCTGGAGGTGCTGCTGGGTGCCGTGTTGCCGGGTGTCGGGTTGCCGGGTGTGACGTGCTGCTGGAGGTGCTGCTGGTTGCCGCGTTGCCGGGTGTGACGTGCTGCTGGAGGTGCTGCTGGGTGCCGGGTTGCCGGGTGTGACGTGCTACTGGAGGTGCTGCTGGGTGCCTGGTTGCTGGGTGTGACGTGCTGCTGGGTGACGTGCTGCTGGGTGCTGGGTTGCCGGGTGTGATGTGCTGCTGGAGGTGCTGCTGGGTGCCGTGTTGCCGGGTGTGACGTGCTGCTGGAGGTGCTGCCGGGTGTCGGGTTGCCGGGTGTGAGGTGCTGCTGGGTGCCGGGTTGCCGGGTGTGATGTGCTGCTGGAGGTGCTGCTGGTTGCCGGGTTGCCGGGTGTGACGTGCTACTGGAGGTGCTGCTGGGTGCCGGGTTGCTGGGTGTGACGTGCTGCTGGGTGACGTGCTGCTGGGTGCTGGGTTGCCGGGTGTGACGTGCTGCTGGAGGTGCTGCTGGGTGCCGTGTTGCCGGGTGTGACGTGCTGCTGGAGGTGCTGCTGGGTGCTGGGTTGCCAGGTGTGATGTGCTGCTGGGTGTCGTGTTGCCGGGTGTGACGTGCTGCTGGAGGTGCTGCTGGGTGCTGGGTTGCCGGGTGTGACGTGCTGCTGGGTGCCGTGTTGCCGGGTGTGACGTGCTGCTGGAGGTGCTGCTCGGTGCTGGGTTGCCAGGTGTGATGTGCTGCTGGGTGCCGTGTTGCCGGGTGTGACGTGCTGCTGGAGGTGCTGCTGGGTGCTGGGTTGCCAGGTGTGATGTGCTGCTGGGTGCCGTGTTGCCGGGTGTGACGTGCTGCTGGAGGTGCTGCTGGGTGCTGGGTTGCCAGGTGTGATGTGCTGCTGGGTGCCGTGTTGCCGGGTGTGACGTGCTGCTGGAGGTGCTGCTGGGTGCTGGGTTGCCGGGTGTGACGTGCTGCTGGGTGCCGTGTTGCCGGGTGTGACGTGCTGCTGGAGGTGCTGCTGGGTGCTGGGTTGCCAGGTGTGATGTGCTGCTGGGTGCCGTGTTGCCGGGTGTGACGTGCTGCTGGAGGTGCTGCTCGGTGCTGGGTTGCCGGGTGTGACGTGCTGCTGGGTGCCGGGATGCCGGGTGTGACGTGCTGCTGGAGGTGCTGCTGGGTGCCGGGTTGCCGGGTGTGACGTGCTACTGGGTGCCGTGTTGCCAGGTGTGACGTGCTGCTGAAGGTGCTGCTGGGTGCCGGGTTGCCAGGTGTGACGTGCTGCTGGGTGCTGGGTTGCCGGGTGCGACGTGCTGCTGGGTGCTGGGTTGCCGGGTCTGACGTGCTACTGTAGGTGCTGCCGGGTGCCGGGTTGCCGGGTGTGACGTGCTGCTGGAGGTGCTGCTGGGTGCTGGGTTGCCGGGTCTGACGTGCTACTGTAGGTGCTGCTGGGTGCCGGGTTGCCGGGTGTGACGTGCTGCTGGAGGTGCTGCTGGGTGCCGGGTTGCCGGGTGTGACGTGCTGCTGGGTGCCGGGTTGCCGGGTGCGACGCGCTGCAAGAGGTGCTGCTGGGTGCCGGGTTGCCGGGTGTGACGTGCTGCTGGGTGTGACGCGCTGCTGGAGGTGCTGCTGGTTGCCGGGTTGCCGGGTGTGACGTGCTGCTGGGTGCCGGGTTGCCAGGTGTGACGTGCTGCTGGAGGTGCTGCTCGGTGCCGGGTTGCCGGGTGTGACGTGCTGCTGGGTGCCGTGTTGCTGGGTGTGACGTGCTGCTGGGTGCTGGGTTGCCGGGTGTGACGTGCTGCTGGAGGTGCTGCTGGGTGCCGTGTTGCCGGGTGTGACGTGCTGCTGGGTGCTGGGTTGCCGGGTGTGACGTGCTGCTGGACGTGTTGCTGGGTGCCTTGTTGCCGGGTGTGACGTGCTGCTGGAGGTGCTGCTGGTTGCAGGGTTTAACAAGCCACTGAGTGCAGGATTGCTGGGTCTGTGTGCTGCTGGAGGAACTGCTGGGCCTGGGGTTGCTGGGTTTGACGTGCGCTGGAGGAGCTGCTTATTCAGGGATGCCAAGGTTTGATGCGACGCTGCATGAGCCACCAGGATGCACAGTTGCTGGCTTTGAGGTGCTGCTGGTTGCAGGGTTGCTCGGTTTGATGAGTCGCTTAGCGTAGAGCTGCTGGGTTTGATGTTCTGCTGGAGGAGCTGCTGGGTGCAGGGTTGCAGGTTTTGACGGACAGCTGGGCTAGGCAGTGGGCACAGGGTTTCCAGGTTTTGATGTGCTGGTGGGGTTCAGGGCTGCTGGCTCCTGACTGTGCACAGGCACAAGGCAGTCTGTGCAACGCAGCCAGGAGCCTATGGAAGACTGCCAGGAGTCAGGGCACCCGGAAAGCCCCGAGCTGGACGAAGGTCAGATTATGTCAGTGTATTTCTGCGGTCTTCTCTCTTGTGTAGCCTTTCTCTGCGTGCTAAAGCCTTAGTACACTTTCTCATGCTAAGGGATCCAGAAGCAAGAAGATTAATGTTTTGCTTCTGATACTGACATTACTTCCCGCTTGTAGGTTGTCCATTGAGCTCTGGGGATGAGAGTTGCCCAAACAAGTGAGTTACAATTATGCCCATAAAGTCAATTTGGAGTGTCACTCTGGTTCCCGCATATCACAAAACCACAAGCCACTACTGTAAGGGCCACCTTTTTAGCCATTGCTTACCGGTGCCTTGGAGTTTTAACATCCCTTTCTGTGAGGCAGGCTGCGGATGTGGCATACTGCCATGAAGTGATCTCCTCACTATGAGTGCTTGATCAGATGACTTTGATTTTCAGCCAAGCCTTTTTCTAAGGTCCTGTCTACTTGGGATGTACAATCCTGTTTGTTTAGTTAACCCGTTAAATATTAAGTTTAACTGGTTAACTGATTAAACGGGGATGGGCTGGTGCGGGAGGGGCCTGCTTCTGGGTAACTGTTAAGTTATCCAGTAAGCATCACCCTACCTCTTCACATCCCTAATGTCTACACTTGCCGAGTTCTGACATTAGTGGGTCACTAGCCCCAGTGAAACTGACAAAGGGAAAGTGCTGGTTTGTGTATTCACTAACTTCCACAGGAGGCAGACTGTTTACGTTTGCAGCTTTTCCGTTAGTGGTGAGCACAGCGCCCTTAAGGCAGCTGTCCCACAGTGCAGCTCTCTCCATTTGGATGACAGGCCGGATGGGTGATTGTGGGGCATGCAGAGCCCTCTCTCTTCAAACACTGGTCAGCTCCACATTGCTCCACACAGGGCCTTGTTTGCTCCATAGAGCAGGCATTGGCGCCTGACTAGATGGTAATGAGCATTTGACAAAATGGGATGGGGTGGATGTCTGTTTAGCTGGCCTCAGAGCAGCAGAGGTGCTGGCTAGAGAGGTCATCTAGGCGCTGTGGGATATCGTGCAGAGGCTAAAAGCTCTGTAAGCAGCAAGAATGAGTCTTCACTTGCACATCATGGCAAAAGCATCACTGGTAAGAGCTGTATGCCAGTCGTGGAGTGGCTTTCTTTTAGGAATGCCTCTTGAGTTCCACTGTAAGCCATCTTTGGCGAATATTGACACTCCTACGGTGTTTGTGCAAAAAAGGGAGTTTTCCGCTTTAAATGGCAAGTGTAGATATGCCCTAAGTGTTCAGCCCTTGAGTGTGGATCTGACATTTGATAAGGAATGGGACTGACAAGGTCTGAACAATGTTTCAGCAGATAAATGTGGGTTTCTTACCTTCCTGGAAAGCAGTGAGGTTCTTAACCCGTTTCTCTCCCCATGCAGGTCTGCTCTCACAACACTTTCTGTGTCTATCTTCTGTCTCCAACCAAGTCTGCCTGTTTCTCAGGGGTTTGCCAACTTCCACAGAGCCTTCTGTTCCCAGCACTTCCTCTCTGCTCCAGGGGAATTGCCCCAAACCTCTTGTTAGCAGTGAAGAGAAGGGAACCTCCATGAGTCCAGTTACAGTCTCAGACAAAATGAGCTTAAGGTGGAGTTAATGTTGAGAATAAAAATGTCAGTAACTTCAGGATAAAAGAGTTGCATTGACAGCATAATTATCCCCCAAAGAAGTGTTACAAATAGGGTCGTCAAGCAATTAAAAAGAATGAAGTGTGCAATTAATCGTGCTATTAAACAATAAGCACATACTATTTATTGAAATATTTGTGGGTGTTTTCTACATTTTGAAATATGTTCATTTCAATTACAGCACACAATACAAAGTGTATAGTGCTCACTTTATATTTGTTTGATTACAAATACTTGCACTTAGAAAAAAGAAATCGTATTTTTCAGTTCACCTTAAGCAAATACTGTAGTGCAATCTCTTTATTAGGAAAGTTGAACTTAACATTCAGAATTATGTAAAAAAATCTTTCAAAAATAAAACTGTGTAAAAGGTTATAGATCCTTCCTCTTAGGGGGAAGGAAGGTTGCCGAGTGAGCCCTCCCTACAGTGGCAGCCATCCTATGTCCTAAGGGTGCAAGGCTCAGGTTGGTCAAGGGCGGGGCTTGAACCCTGGACCTGTGCTTTGTGATCTGGTACATGGGATCTCACTGCTGCTGAGGCTTGGCCTGGTCACACCTCTGTTATTGTGGGCAGTGGGTGGAGGGGTGATGCCAGGCCACAGGTCAGTAGGTAGCACTGTGACCCCCTGAAACACCACTTGGTAATTTGTGCCACCTTAAAATTAGAGAGTTGGCTGTTGCTCTTAAAGCACAATAGGGAATCAAATGAATCACAATATGCAATTATAGCCTAACAGTCCATGCTGACATGGGACGTACTACGCATTCTGGTTGTCACAGGCTGACGTTTTTCACTCCCCGAGGGGTCGCTTGCCAGAGCAATACGAAGTGTTCTCGTTAGTACAAGATATAACCATTGGGCTTTGTCCTTCTCTAACAGGTTTGGACACAACTCTGTCGTAGGCAGTGCACCGCTTCTCCTACAGCAGTGGGGTCAGTAAATGTACAATGGCAAGCCTTCCTCGCGCCACCTTTCACTTGAAGGGCTTATATCAGTGCCAGACGCACAAGCTAAGTCAGGGCCTCCCATTATAAGGGTCTTCTGAATACAAAACGTTGCTAGTTTCTGGTTGCATCCTCGCGTATGGACCGGTACACACGCAGATATAAACCTCTGCTATTTCTATTTTCAGTGTCCTTTCTGTTAGCATCATAAACACTTTTCTTATAATGCGGTGGGGCCTCTTCAGTGTGAGCATAGGGTTCAGAATGTTCTTAACCAGCCCTGCTGATATGCATTTGCGTTCCCTGTAGTAACTGAGTGTGTCTCCTTTCGGATACATCTTCCCAACATTCATTCTATCTGCGGAGTGGAGCATCCCATGGTCTTTAACACCCTGTGCCACTGCCACCCTCCCGCCTCCCCATTGTGTTAATCATTCCCCCGTCAATCAAGCATTTAACCCTTTGCCTAAAGCACTTTGACCCTCTGGAACCCTGTGTAAAGACTTGCTCTCTACCTCAGGTGTATCTCTGGGACCGCAGTGCCTTGGGTTTGTCAGTCTGACAACTGCCAACCGGTGGCTTTACAGCAGCGGTTTTTCCCTTTTGAACATCTTTCCTCTAGCTGAGAGCCCCATGCACCCGAGGGAGAGGTGTCTAATTATACAAGACAGATAATGAAGGAGACAGACACAAAGTGCTTTTTCTCAGATTTCTCCCAATCTCTGGGGGCAGAGCTGGGAATGCAATTTTCACAGAGCAGTGACTGTCCACTCTAGCCGAACTCTTCCCAGGAGCGGGGGCTCTGAATTCCGTCTTTTGTCCCCCCCGCCAGGAGACCAGGTGGCGTTAGAGGAATGTGAGCCCTGAAAGGAAAAGCGTGAGGGCAGAGCAGCTTCACTGTCCTGGCAACCAAAATGCTTCCATTTGTGAGGGAGGCTTGCTGCCCCGGGACAGAAATCTCCCGCTGGAGGGAGTGCTGGTCCCCCGTTCCATCGCTCACAGTGACCCCAAGGGGCCCAGTGGACGTGCCGCTTACGGGGTGTTGACAAAGTAGAGCAGTGGCATTGGCCTGCAGGTTCAAGGGGAAAAGTTTCAGTAGCGACAGTCACATGGGGAGCTGTAGGAGGAGTTTGAAAAGGGAAACCTAAGTCAGAGTGCCAGCTCTCTTCTCCCATTACCACGCCATCAGAGCCAGGGTCCTGAGCGGGTCCCTCTTGGGCAGCGATAAGGTCTGGCTGCTGCCGAGTGCAGTGACTGATGGGCGCTTCCGAGAGGTCATGTGACTCAACAGGTATGTTGGCCAGGACACTGGCACGCTGCTGCCTGGCTCCGGCACCGAGGCCCCGACCCTACTGACAGGTAGAGGGAGAGCAAACGTCTTTCATCCTAGTGCCAAAGGGCAGCTTGTCCCCGTGCGTTAGCAACCCCAGCCAGCCTGGCCACAGCCCTGCAGTCACTGGCCTGGCTAGTCGCCGTTTGGGGAGGATTTCTGGACCCGGCCTGCCAGCCAGTGACTTTGGAGGTTACCCTCGTACAACATCCTTCTGGCTTGTGGAGGTTGGTAAGGAGACAATCTGCGGTTCCTGTTTCAAGAGCACTCATTCAAGGCCTCTCAAAGGCCTGCAGTTGCCTGAAGGCTGAATGGCCTAAAGCAAACCTTGTACCACAAATAGAAACAGTTTCAAATTCCCTTTGGCTCCTTGCTCCTGGGGCTCTGGGTCCTCGCTGCATTTCCCACAGCCTAGGCATGGTGGTCACTGCAATCGGTTTCCCTTTCAGGTTCTGCAAACACTTGGGGCATGGCTGAGAGTAGCTGGCCACTGGAACTGAAACCCGTTACGGCCCCTGGCAGGTTTGACAAACAGCCTGTTTCTCTAGCTCCCAGTTTGATCCTGCCCCTACATGCCAGCAGTCTGAAATGGGGTGGGGAGGGCTCCAGTCTGCCCCCACCCTGTCACCGGTGGGGAAAGCCTCTTGGGAGCTGCAGCCTCAGCCTGCCCAGCACTCTCCTCGGGCCTGCGCGCCCCAAGATTTCACAAGCCGCTCAGCTCAGACAGGCAGGGTGAGCAACTTCCCAGCAAGTCTGGGCAGCCTGGCCACCACCCCAGTGTCCTCAGAGGGGCTCGTCACACGTGCGCTCGGTGCAAGGGGCAGGGTCTGCCAGTCTCCAGCAGGACGGCAGGGCGGTCTCACGGGGCGCGGGAGCTTTCAGGACAATGCTCTGGCAGCACACAGCCCACCTTCCCAGCTACGCGTCCCTCAGAGCTGGCTGCAAACGGGAAACCCGCCAAAGGGGGCTCCACCTTCCCAGCCAGTGGCACCAACAGTCTTTCCCCAGGGTGCTGAGAGGCAGGGACCAGCTGCTTCCCATGTCTGGGGAACTAGGATCCCATCGCTGCACTGGTTCCTGGGCTTTAACCACTAGCCTCTCCTGCCCCAGGAAGCTGGGCCCAGCAAAACGCTCACAAAGCGACATTAAAGGTTTGCTCATTAAAGGTTTCTTTTTATTTCTGGTTTAAATTCAAAATTAGCCATTCTCTGTAATTACATTATATATAGATTCATAGAGACTTTATAGAAAAGAATTTTTTGCTTTCCTGCAAAACTTGGTGAATAAAAAATAAAATAAACCAAAAAGGTGACGGCTTCCGTCCATCTGGCCCTCTCTGGGTCGCTCCTCTCCCCCACCCTGCTTTGAAAACTGCCGCCTGCCCACAGTGGGTCCCTGCGGCTAAGGCGGGGGAGAGGGAGGCAGGTGGCACTTGGAGCTGAAAAGAAGATACGCCAGCAGAATATATTAGTATCTATGTCGGTTTATTTGTGTCCCGGGGCTCCAGCTGCTGGAGCAAAGCGTGTTCCCAGAAAGAACCGTGAGCGCCTCAAAGTGCATGTCCATGTGCGGAAGGCAGAGGAGCCCGGGCGTCCCCGTGCCACGCCAGTCTCCTGCAGGGGGCGCACACGCTCTGGCCTCTGCCAGCCGGAAGGGAAGGGGAGCAGCCAAACCCGGTGTCTCCCCCTGGTGTGCCCAGCGGCCCGTCTGGTGCAGCGTCGGGGGAGGGGAAGCGGTGCTCTGCAAGGCAGTGAGTGGGGCAGGGCCCCAGGGAGGGGAGCTGGCCCGGGTCCCTCCAGCCTTTGCTCCCCAGGGTCCCAGGTCCGCTAGTGCCGGTGTCTCAGAACGCTGTGCTGGCCATGCTGCCTGGCGCAAAGATCCTGGGTAAGCTGTCCAGCGTCTCCTCCAGCCGCCGGTGGGCAGACTTCCCATCTTCCCCTGCAAACACACGCCACGGTCAGTCTCCCGCCCACCCCAGCCGGGCTGCTCACGGCTTGGTCCTTTCCATGCTACGCTGCAGAATCCCCGTGGCTAGTGGCAGCTGAACGATGCCCACGTGGGCACCCTCCACCCCCTCAGGGCAAAGCAGCCCCAGCTGGCAGAGCCACCGGGGGCAGCATGCGCAGCAGTGTGGGGTGGCATGCCGGGGCGGGGGCGGGGGCACAGGCAGCAGACAGGCAGTGCCAAGCACGGGGTCTGAGGAGAGCCGCCTGGGCAAAGCAGCAGTGGCTGGGGAGCAGGAACGAATCTGGCCAGCACGTCCCCACCTGGGCAGCTGCTCACGCCCTGGAAGCCTAGTTAGCCAATCAGATGGGTCTCTGGGTGCCCTCTAATAAATGAGAACAGATAACAATGACACGGCGCTGGGCCCCCGCCGGCGGGAGCTAGGGGGCTGGCGAGGGGCTTGCTTCTGCTCTCGGCCCGGCCCTGCCCACGGGCAGCGCCAGCTGCAGCAGGGGAGCCGGGGAGCCCTGGCAGGGCCCTCTTCTGTGGCCAGGCCGTCTAGCATGCACAGGAGCCTGGAGGCTGGCTCAGGTGCCGCCTAGGAGGAGCGGCGGCAGGCCCCAGGCAGGAAGAAGGGCCCTCACCGCACAGCATCAGGCTCTGCTTGGCCGCCTCCCGCACGTCCTCCTTGTCGGCTTGGCACAGGTACAGCAGTTGCTCGATGCTCTCCTTGGCCTGCCGGGGAGACGACAAAGCGAAAGCGCTGGGCGTGCGCCTGCAACGGCAGAGCCGGGCCAGCCTCTGGGCCTGGCAGGCACACGCAGGCTGCACGCCCAGCCCGGGGGGGGGCACAGGCAGAGGCCTGAAGACTGGTGGAAGGTGGGTACAAGGGCCTTGTCCTGCCCCCAGTTCTGCCAGAGCGAGGGGCCCAGGGCTCAGCCGCAGCGCAGTCACCCCCTGCGGGCGCTGGCTGCTCCTCTGGCCGGCTGGGGACAGGCCACCTCCTTGCGGATGCCTGTCCCCATCAGCCTCACTGAGGCTCCTTGCCCAGCACCCCCACCTCCCTCCCTGCGCTCCAGGCCTGGAGAGCGCTGCAGCCCCTGTGCCCAGCCCAACAGCAGCAGGATACAGGGCCAAGGTGGCAACTCCCCCCTGCTCCAACTGCATTAGCCAGGGCCCACGCCCCCCGCTGCTGCCACCAGCCGCGCGCAGCCTAGCTCCGGGGCTGCACGGACCTTGAGACACCCCAGGGCTGCACAGCCGGCGACTCGCGTCTGCACCTCTTCATCTTCCAGCTGCTCCAAGTACCACACCAGGGCCTGGGGGGAGAGATGGCAGTGCTGGGCAGGCCAGACCTGAGAGCCACAGGTCCCCCCCCGGGTGCTGGCGGGGGCACGGCGCTCACCCGTTTCCGGAAGCGGGGGTTCTCAGCGAGGCTGCGCAGCTGGGCAGACACAGCACCGACAACTTTGCTGTTGCCCTCAACGAGCAGCGAGCTCATGGCCTTCAGCCCGTCCTTCTTGAGCCGGCCCTCGGGCAGCCGCTTCAAGGCCTTCAGCACCACGTCCTGGTCGTCCGAGTTGAGGTTCTGGGCCAGCAGCACTGTGGGGAGGGGCGTGAGAATGCAGCGAGGCCAGGCCGGCTCACCCAGAGCACCCCAAGGCAGGACGGCGGAGCAGCTGGCAGCCCGGGGCCAGTGCTGTGCAGAGCCAGGCAGCAGGAGGGGCTCAGCCGAGCCCCCTGCACCCAGTGCGGCTGTCTTGGCCTGCGAGTGAGCGGACACTGGCAGAACTAGAGGCAGGCTGGTGCCACTTGCTGCCCCGGCACTGGGGGCTGGGCCCTGTGACCTCGCTCAAGCAGGGGGTTGTGCCTGTGCTGCCCCATGGAGCTTGGGAGCCCGGCAGCGCCGGAGCCGTGGGGAGACGGCTGGCTCCTACCTTCCTCGGCCAGCTCCATGACGTAGGTGTCCAGGGTGGTCGCGGGCAGCGACTCAAAGTGGCTCCAGTACTGGAAGATGGTGAGCTGCTCGGCCTGGCTGCTCCCGGGCCGCTTGGGCAGCCGCCGATCCAGCACCTCCTCCGCCAGCTTCATGCACACTGCAGGGAGAGGGCTCCGGTCAGCCCAGCCAGGCACCGCCCTGGCCCCAAGGCCATGTGGGTCGGCCCCACAGGCAGTTCCTGGAGGGGAGGGATGGGCTCCTGGCTCCTTTTCCCAGCTCAGGCTCTGCGCCTGCGCAGGCAGCACGAGGGGACCGGCTGCAGGCGAGCCATCGCCCAGGCTCTCAGCCCAGCCAGGCCATGCAGGGATCGGGGTGTCCCCTCCCCCCGAGATCCACGCACCTGAGTCTGCCAGGCCCGGCTGGCGCTCGGCGATGGGCGCCGCGTACTGGGCGCTGAGCGCCCGCAGGAACCGCTCCACGGGGCAGGTGTAGACATTGGGCGGCTCCACGCAGCGGTCCCAGAAGGCCAGCGCCCCCTCCTTGCGGGCGGAGAACTGCACCACTGCAGGCAGACACACCGTCAGGGCACGCGGCCGGCACGGCCCCAGCACACGCCCTGGCAGGTGGACCCAGGGCACCCGCCCCTGCGGGAGCCTTTACCTTCCGCCGCAGCCTTGGCCGCCCCCGATTTCTCCTCCGTCAGCCGGCAGACGAGCTCCAGCACCTGCGCTTCCCGCAGCAGCTTGTCCAGGGCGTACATCTCCTGGCACCGCAGCGGCCCGAACGTGCCCAGCTTCTGCAAGTCACGGCGACATCAGGGCTCCTGGCTGTCCTGCCCAGCTCCCAGCCGGCCCCCAGGGCACTGCCTGGCGCCCCAGCCCCCCTTCGCTGCACACTCACCAGCAGCAGGCGGTTGCAGTGAGCGAGGTGCAGGACCACGGCTCTGTCCAGGAACTCATTCCCGGTGCTCATGGGGTCCGGGCTGCCCTCGGAGCCGCTGCCCACGCCGGCGTCCTCGCCGCCTCCCGGTGCCCCGCCCGCAGCCCGGGCCCCGCCGGCTTTCCTGCAGGGACAGAGCCAGGTGACCACGCCCGCCCGCTGCGCCCCCACCGCCAGCTCCAGGCCCCCTGCCCACGGACCGGCCACCGGCTCCCATGGGTCGCGGTGCCAGCTCGCAGGGCGGGGCAGCGTGCGGAACCCCTGGCTGTCCCTCTGCCCGTGGGCTGCAGGGGCCTGGCCGCCACCTCCGGGCACCAGGAGCACCAGGGCAGGCAGGGACCCACCTCAGCCCCGCGCCCCCAACTTGACTTACAACCCACCTGTCTGGGCCGCTCCAGTCGCAGGCAGAGGCCCAGCAGCCTCCCCTCGCGGGCCCTGCACCGGGCTAACAGGCCCAGCCCTCTGCCTGGGAGCAGGGGCCCAGCCGGGTTAGGGAGGAAAAGCAGCCGGAGGAGCTTGGGACCCATTTCTGCTGCCCCTCCCTCGGGATGTCCAGCGGCGAGAGGGGGCAGCCTGAGGGCCACAGGCTCCCTCCCCTCCGCACCCCAGAGGAAAGCCGCAGGGCAGAGTGGAGATGGACAGTACCTCAGCTGACCACTAGGGGGTGCTGCTGGAGCACAGCAGGAGGATGGGGGCATTCAGTGCCTGGTCTAGGGGCAAAGCCGGGGCTCTGCGCTCCCCCCACACCCCCTGCAGTACGGGGCAGAGGCCTTCCCAGGACGCCGGAGTGGCTGCCTGGCCTGGCAAGCAGGCTCTGGGCTTCCATGAGGGGGCTGAGGGTGTGGGGATCGAACCGGGCGCCCCTGGGCCTGGTCTGCCTGCTGGAGCTCAGCCAGCAGCAGGGGCCTGGCCGTGGGAGCAGATCCGTGCTGGGGTCAGGGTGCCCCGCAGGAGAGACCCCTCCCAGCTCACCGCTCACGTGGCTCGCCCTCCTCCTCTTCGCCCTCCGAGTCGTCCATGTCGGAGCCGTTGAGGAAGCTGAAGCTCTCCAGGGCGTGCTCCACCGTCAGGCTCATGCTGGAGGCGCGGCTCAAGAAGACGCCCTGTTTGTGCTGCGGGGAAGGCACAGTGAGGTGAGGGGGCTGGCAGGGTGAGCTGGGGTGGGCAGGCTGTGGGCCTGTGCCTCTGACAGGGGAGGGGGGCAGGCTGTAGGCTCCGGCGGGGCGGGAGGGGAGGCTGTGGGCCCAGTGGGGCAGGCGGGGGGGCGGGCCGTGGGCCCGGCGGGGCAGGCGGGGCGGGAGGGGAGGCCGTGGGCCCAGTGGGGCAGGCGGGGCGGGAGGGGAGGCTGTGGGCCCAGTGGGGCAGGCGGGGGTGCTGGCCGTGGGCCCGGCAGGGCAGGCGGGGCGGGAGGGGAGGCTGTGGGCCCAGTGGGGCAGGCGGGGGGGCCGGCTGTGGCCACGTGGCGGTAGGCGCCCCTGGTTCTGGATGCCACACTCCCCACCACGCCGCACCCACAGCCCAGGGTCGGCCCCTCCGCAGGGCGGAGCCCTCTGGCCCCCACCAGGACAGGGCAGCGCGATGCCCCAGCCCACGGACCAGTGCCCCCCCGGCCCACTCGCTGCCCCACCGGGAAGCAGGAGCAGGGCCCCGAGCCCCTGGGCCCGTCCCAGGCCCTGTGCTGCCCCTCACCATGAGAATCTCCTCCAGGCGTTTCAGCTCCCGCTCCAGCGGCTGCAGCTCAGGGAACTGCCCCCGATAGTCATCCAGGGCTGAGCCCAGCGAGCCGATGGCCTCCTCCAAGCCGCAGTCCACAGGCCTCGGCCTTGGCACCTCTGCTGGGCCGGGGGGCAGGGGCGCGACAGGGGCTGGCCTCCCGCTCTCCTCTGGGACTGGCTGCAGCACCACCGACCGGGCCGGGGAGATCGGGCGCCCCTGCGGCTCCAGCGCTCGGCACACGGTGGCCTCGGACGGCTCCACCGCAGGCTCCCTGGCCTCAGTCTGAGACGTGGCCCCGCAGGGCTCGGCCTCGGGGCCCCTTTCCGGACCCTCCGGGAGGGTGTCCGTGTCCAGGGGAGGCAGGTGCTCCTGGGGGGCTGGGGAAGGCTCCTCTGTGTGGGCGCCAGGGCCCTCCCTGCTCTCCCCCGCCGCATCCAGGCTAGTCTCGCTAATGTGGCTCAGAGTCCGGGAGTAGGCCACGTGCCCGTTGGCCACCACCTCCTTCCTGGCGCCCCCTGGCTCGGCCGCGGCGCCCGCCTCCTCCTGCTGGGCGAAGGCGATCTCGATGGCGGGGGCGGAGGCCTGCACAGCGGGCTGCACGAGGGGCTTGTGGGTGGCGTGGCGGGCGCTGCTGGACAGCCGTGGACTGGAGGAATCGTCCGAGGACTCCGAGGAGATGGACCAGGCCGTGCCGTTCTCCAGCTCCTCCTGCCGCCGCAGCATGTTCTAAAGAGAGCAGAGCCATCAGATGGCCCCCGCCACCGTGCTGCCAATCACCACGCAGGCGGCAGCCACGACCCCTCCTTGCCACCAATCACCACCCAGCCCCGGCCACCAATCATCCCAGCCTGTGGCCACGATCCCTCCCTGCCACCAATCACCACCCAGCCCCAGCCGCCAATCATCACAGCCTGGGGCCACTACTCCTCCCTGCCACCAATCACCACCCAGCCCCGGCCGCCAATCATCACAACCTGTGGCCACGACCCCTCCCTGCCACCAATCACCACCCAGCCCCGGCCACCAATCATCACAGCCTGTGGCCACAACCCCTCCCTGCCACCAATCACCACCCAGCCCTGGCCACCAATCATCACAGCCTGTGGCCACGACCCCTCCCTGCCACCAATCACCACCCAGCCTCGGACGCCAATCATCACAGCCTGTGGCCACGACCCCTCCCTGCCACCAAACACCACCCAGCCTCGGCCACCAATCATCACAACCTGTGGCCACGACCCCTCCCTGCCACCAATCACCACCCAGCCTCGGCCGCCAATCACCACGCAGGTGGCAGCCATGACCCCTCCCTGCCACCAATCACCACCCAGCCCCGGCCGCCAATCATCCCAGCCTGTGGCCACGACCCCTCCCTGCCACCAATCACCACCCAGCCCCAGCCGCCAATCATCACAGCCTGGGGCCACTACTCCTCCCTGCCACCAATCACCACCCAGCCCCGGCCGCCAATCATCACAGCCTGGGGCCACTACTCCTCCCTGCCACCAATCACCACCCAGCCCCGGCCGCCAATCATCACAACCTGTGGCCACGACCCCTCCCTGCCACCAATCACCACCCAGCCCCGGCCGCCAATCATCACAGCCTGTGGCCACGACCCCTCCCTGCCACCAATCACCACCCAGCCTTGGCCGCCAATCATCACAGCCTGTGGCCATGACCCCTCCCTGCCACCAATCACCAACCAGCCTAGGCCACCAATCATCACAGCCTGTGGCCACGACCCCTCCCTGCCACCAATCACCACCGAGCCCCGGCCGGCAGGCACTGGGACCCTGCGGCTCAGCGACGGGGGGCGGGAGGCTAAGCTACGGGCGGCGCCAGCCAGCCCACTTACATGGCCCCGCTGCGGGCACCCGCCGCGCTGGACCGAGCAGCCGCCTCCGAGTGCTTCTCCCGTCCAGCAAGGCCCCCCTGGCTGCCGGAGGCCACCCTCCCCGGGCGCTTGGCAGAGAGAAGAGGGAGCCGTCAGCGGGGGCGGGGGCTAGGGGGGCACTGAGCTGGCACCCGAGGCTGCCCGGCGACTCCATCTGCCACCCTCCGGCCGGGCTGGGACTCGCAGGGCGTCTGCTAGCCAGGGCACAGCAGCCCAGACACCCACGTCCCTGGGCGGGCACAGGCGAGCCAGGCATGGCCCCGGCGCAGCGCTCGGCGCACTCACGTAGAAGGCCTGCTCCCGCAGCGAGGGCGTGTCGGGCGGGCTCTGGCTGTAGGTGGAGAAGCGCTTGTTGGCAGTGGGCGCTTTGTTAACCGTGCTGGAGGCCGAGGGCTGGTCGTCTTTGTCGAACGGGCTGGCGGGAGAGCACAGAGGTGAGGCATGGGGCTGGGGGGCAGGGGCACGGAGGGGAGGGGCGGGGGGGAGAGCACAGAGGTGAGGCATGGGGCCGGGGGGCAGGGGCACGGAGGGGAGGGGCTGGCGGGAGAGCACAGAGGTGAGGCATGGGGCTGGGGGGCAGGGGCACGGAGGGGAGGGGCGGGGGGGAGAGCACAGAGGTGAGGCATGGGGCCGGGGGGCAGGGGCACGGAGGGGAGAGCACAGAGGTGAGGCATGGGGCTGGGGGGCAGGGGCACGGAGGGGAGGGGCTGGTGGGAGAGCACAGAGGTGAGGCATGGGGCTGGGGGGCAGGGGCACGGAGGGGAGGGGCGGGGGGGAGAGCACAGAGGTGAGGCATGGGGCTGGGGGGCAGGGGCACGGAGGGGAGGGGCTGGCGGGAGAGCACAGAGGTGAGGCATGGGGCCGGGGGGCAGGGGCACGGAGGGGAGGGGCTGGTGGGAGAGCACAGAGGTGAGGCATGGGGCTGGGGGGCAGGGGCACGGAGGGGAGGGGCTGGCGGGAGAGCACAGAGGTGAGGCATGGGGCTGGGGGGCAGGGGCACGGAGGGGGGCGGGGCGGGTGGACGAGAGCACAGGAGGAGGCTAGGGGAAGGGCGGGGGCACGGGGGGGGCGGGGCGGGTGAACGAGAGCTAGGGGAAGGGCGGGGGCACGGGGGGGCGGGGCGGGTGGACGAGAGCTAGGGGAAGGGCGGGGGCACGGGGGGGGCGGGGCGGGTGGACGAGAGCTAGGGGAAGGGCGGGGGCACGGGAGGGGCGGGGCGGGTGGACGAGAGCTAGGGGAAGGGCGGGGGCACGGAGGGGGGCGGGGCGGGTGAACGAGAGCTAGGGGAAGGGCGGGGGCACGGGGGGGGCGGGGCGGGTGGACGAGAGCTAGGGGAAGGGCGGGGGCACGGAGGGGGGCGGGGCGGGTGAACGAGAGCTAGGGGAAGGGCGGGGGCACGGGGGGGGCGGGGCGGGTGGACGAGAGCTAGGGGAAGGGCGGGGGCACGGGGGGGGCGGGGCGGGTGGACGAGAGCTAGGGGAAGGGCGGGGGCACGGGGGGGGGCGGGGCGGGTGAACGAGAGCTAGGGGAAGGGCGGGGGCACGGAGGGGGGCGGGGCGGGTGAACGAGAGCTAGGGGAAGGGCGGGGGTACGGGGGGGGCGGGGCGGGTGAACGAGAGCTAGGGGAAGGGCGGGGGCACGGGGGGGGCGGGGCGGGTGGACGAGAGCTAGGGGAAGGGCGGGGGCACGGGGGGGGCGGGGCGGGTGAACGAGAGCTAGGGGAAGGGCGGGGGTACGGGGGGGGGGGCGGGGCGGGTGGACGAGAGCTAGGGGAAGGGCGGGGGCACGGAGGGGGGCGGGGCGGGTGAACGAGAGCTAGGGGAAGGGCGGGGGGGGGGGGGGGGCGGGGCGGGTGGACGAGAGCTAGGGGAAGGGCGGGGACACGGGGGGGGCGGGGCGGGTGGACGAGAGCTAGGGGAAGGGCGGGGGCACGGGGGGGGGGCGGGGCGGGTGGACGAGAGCTAGGGGAAGGGCGGGGGTACGGGGGGGGGCGGGGCGGGTGGACGAGAGCTAGGGGAAGGGCGGGGACACGGGGGGGGCGGGGCGGGTGGACGAGAGCTAGGGGAAGGGCGGGGGCACGGAGGGGGGGGCGGGGCGGGTGAACGAGAGCTAGGGGAAGGGCGGGGGCACGGGGGGGGGGCGGGGCGGGTGGACGAGAGCTAGGGGAAGGGCGGGGGCACGGGGGGGGCGGGGCGGGTGGACGAGAGCTAGGGGAAGGGCGGGGACACGGGGGGGGCGGGGCGGGTGGACGAGAGCTAGGGGAAGGGCGGGGGCACGGAGGGGGGGGCGGGGCGGGTGAACGAGAGCTAGGGGAAGGGCGGGGGCACGGGGGGGGGCGGGGCGGGTGGACGAGAGCTAGGGGAAGGGCGGGGGCACGGGGGGGGGGCGGGGCGGGTGGACGAGAGCTAGGGGAAGGGCGGGGACACGGGGGGGGCGGGGCGGGTGGACGAGAGCTAGGGGAAGGGCGGGGGCACGGGGGGGGGGCGGGGCGGGTGGACGAGAGCTAGGGGAAGGGCGGGGGTACGGGGGGGGCGGGGCGGGTGGACGAGAGCTAGGGGAAGGGCGGGGACACGGGGGGGGCGGGGCGGGTGGACGAGAGCTAGGGGAAGGGCGGGGGCACGGAGGGGGGGGCGGGGCGGGTGAACGAGAGCTAGGGGAAGGGCGGGGGCACGGGGGGGGGGCGGGGCGGGTGGACGAGAGCTAGGGGAAGGGCGGGGGCACGGGGGGGGCGGGGCGGGTGGACGAGAGCTAGGGGAAGGGCGGGGACACGGGGGGGGCGGGGCGGGTGGACGAGAGCTAGGGGAAGGGCGGGGGCACGGAGGGGGGGGCGGGGCGGGTGAACGAGAGCTAGGGGAAGGGCGGGGGCACGGGGGGGGGCGGGGCGGGTGGACGAGAGCTAGGGGAAGGGCGGGGGCACGGGGGGGGGGCGGGGCGGGTGGACGAGAGCTAGGGGAAGGGCGGGGGTACGGGGGGGGCGGGGCGGGTGGACGAGAGCTAGGGGAAGGGCGGGGGTACGGGGGGGCGGGGCGGGTGGACGAGAGCTAGGGGAAGGGCGGGGACACGGGGGGGGCGGGGCGGGTGGACGAGAGCTAGGGGAAGGGCGGGGGCGCTGGTGGCCCAGGAAGGGACACAAAGGAGGGGGGAGCAGGCTGCCCGTCCCCTGCGGAGCGGGCCACTGGGCCGGAGAGCAAGGGGGTGCAGCTGCAGCGACCCCGGGGCCGAGGGAACTCCCCCGCCAGAGGGGCCGTGGGCCGCCCCCCAGCGTGGATCCTGCGCCCTGCCCCCACTCACTTCCAGGTCACCTCCAGGCTGAGCTTGATGGTGCCCAGGTCGTTGATGTCGACAGCCACCACCTGGGGCAGGGCGGCGAAGAGGTCCTTGGTCTCGCACGCCACGCTGCCCACCACCACGTGGTTGGCCAGGCTCTTCAGCTCCGTCACCTGCCGGGCACAGAGGGGCTGAGTCTGGCGCCCAAGCACTGCCCTGTGCCCATCTCTGCCCGCGCTGGCCTGGCACAGCCTGCCCCACACGCTCTGGGGTGGGTGCAGTGGGAGGGGGCCTGGGCAGACAGCAGAGCCCCCGGAGCAGCCAGTCGCCGCTGGGGTGGAATCGGCAAGGCCTGGTCCCTGCAGTGCCAGGAGTGGGTCCACAGAGACAGCACAGGCTGGGGTGCAGGGGCGGGGGCTCCTGGCCGGCCGGGCCCAAGGCAGCGGCGCGGGGGCGGGGGCTCCTGGCTGGCTGGGCCCAAGGCAGCGGCGCGGGGTCGGGGCTCAAGGCAGCGGCACGGGGGCGGGGCTCCTGGCCGGCCGGGCCCAAGGCAGCGGCGCGGGGGCGGGGCTCCTGGCCGGCCGGGCCCAAGGCAGCGGCGCGGGGGCGGGGCTCCTGGCCGGCCGGGCCCAAGGCAGCGGCGCGGGGGCGGGGCTCCTGGCCGGCCGGGCCCAAGGCAGCGGCGCGGGGGCGGGGCTCCTGGCCGGCCGGGCCCAAGGCAGCGGCGCGGGGGCGGGGCTCCTGGCCGGCCGGGCCCAAGGCAGCGGCGCGGGGGCGGGGCTCCTGGCCGGCCGGGCCCAAGGCAGCGGCGCGGGGGCGGGGCTCCTGGCCAGCCGGGCCCAAGGCAGCGGCGCAGGGGCAGGGCTCCTGGCCGGCCGGGCCCAAGGCAGCGGCGCAGGGGCAGGGCTCCTGGCCGGCCGGGCCCAAGGCAGTGGCGCAGGGGCAGGGCTCCTGGCCGGCCGGGCCCAAGGCAGCGGCGCAGGGGCAGGGCTCAAGGCAGCAGCGCGGGGGCGGGGCTCCTGGCTGGCCGGGCCCAAGGCAGCGGCGCAGGGGCGGGGCTCCTGGCCGGCCGGGCCCAAGGCAGCGGCGCGGGGGCGGGGCTCCTGGCCAGCCGGGCCCAAGGCAGCGGCGCGGGGGCGGGGCTCCTGGCCGGCCGGGCCCAAGGCAGCGGCGCGGGGGCGGGGCGCCTGGCCGGCCGGGCCCAAGGCAGCAGCACAGGTACCTTGACAGAGAGGAACTCGGTGACGAGGGGCAGGAAGACCATCTCCTCGCTGTCCCACACCTGCTTCCCGTTGCCCTCGATGCGCCCGCGGAGCTTCCAGCGCTGCCGCCCGTACTTCATGCCAATCTGCGGGGAAAGGAGGGGTTGCACCAGACCGGACACAGCCACGTGCCCCTGGCTCCTGGCTCTGGCACCCGGCAGCTGGCCCCAGCCACAGGGCGGCGTGTCCGCTCCAGGCCCCAGGAAGGGAGCTGCCCAGGGTCCCCTCTGCCCCCCGGGGTGTCACCAGCACCTGGTACTGCCCCTGCTCACTGCCAGCTGCAGCCGCGCTCCCCACGTACCTCGTACTGGTCCCCGGCACAGAGCCTGGCGAACCCGGCTAGGCCTGCAAGAGAAGGGGAAGGGAGTTTAGAACCAGCCAGCTCTGGCCCCACGGGAGCAAGGTCTCCCTGCCCCTCTGCTGAGCCGCACGGCTAGAGGGGCACCCAGGGCTGGGGCTGTGCCCGTCTCATGGGCAGGGCAGGGTGGCAGCTGGCAGCACAGGGAGCCCTGGGAGAGCGGGGCTGGGAGGGAGCAGGGGGAGCAGGTCGGGGCGGGAGGGGGCAGTTACCTTTCATCTTGACGTGGAACTCGCCCAGCTGGCTCTCGAGCTCATTCTCCAGCAGGCACATGTTCTGGGGGGAGGAGGGAGAACATCTGTTAGCCCCCCCCTCTGTGCACCCGCCAGCCCCCCTCCAGCCCCCCCTCTGTGCACCCGCCAGCCCCCCCTCTGTGCACCCGCCAGCCCCCCTCCAGCCCCCGCCCTTGTGCACCCGTTAGCCCCCCCGCCTCTGTGCACCCGCCAGCCCCCCCTCTGTGCACCCGCCAGCCCCCCTCTGTGCACCTGCCAGCCCCCTCCAGCCCCCGCCTCTATGCACCCGCCAGCCCCCCTCCAGCCCCCTCCAGCCCCCCCGCCTCTGTACACCAGCCAGCCCCCCCTCTGTGCACCCGCCAGCCCCCCTCCAGCCCCCTCTGTGCACCCGTTAGCCCCCCCGCCTCTGTGCACCCGCCAGCCCCCCCGCCAGCCCCCGCCCTTGTGCACCCGTTAGCCCCCCTGCCTCTGTGCACCCGCCAGCCCCCCTCCAGCCCCCGCCCTTGTGCACCCGTTAGCCCCTCTGCCTCTGTGCACCCGCCAGCCCCCCTCTGTGCACCCGCCCTTGTGCACCCGTTAGCCCCCCTGCCTCTGTGCACCCGCCAGCCCCCCTCTGTGCACCCACCAGCCCCCCTCCAGTCCCCGCCCTTGTGCACCCGTTAGCCCCCCTGCCTCTGTGCACCCGCCAGCCCCCCTCTGTGCACCCGCCAGCCCCCCTCCAGCCCCCGCCCTTGTGCACCCGTTAGCCCCCCTCCAGCCTCCACCAGTCCCCCCTCCAGCCCCCGCCTCTGTGCACCCGCCAGCCCCCCACCAGCCCCCGCCAGTCCCCCCTCTGTGCACCCGCCAGCCCCCCTCCAGCCCCCGCCTCTGTGCACCCGTTAACCCCCCTGCCCACCTCCGCCTCTGTGCACCCATCAGCCTCCCCGCCCGCCCCCCGTCTCTGTGCAGCTGTTAGCCTCTGCCACCAGCCCCCCACCTCTGTGCACCCCCCAGTGCCCTGCCAGCTGCCCACCTCCGTGTACTCCTTGTAGCCCTTGCTGGCCTCAGCCAGGCTGTCGCGGGCCTCGCGGCTGCCGGGGCAGGCGGCGGTGTAGGCCTTGACCATGTTGTGGGCCCCGTCGCGGAGCCGCCGCTGGATGCAGTAGGCCTCATACAGCTCGTCGATCTGCAGCAGAGCCACGGCGCCAGGGTGAGGGGCTGGCCCGCTGGTCGGTGCCCCCTCTGCCCCACATCGCCCTCGCTGGACCTCACGAGGGGGCTCCCTGCCCCGTTACCCTCCAGGCCCCGTCCTCCAGCCTCCACAGGGCCCAGCCGCTGGGCACAGCTGTCCCGGGGGGCAGTCGGGGCCGCACCCAGAGCGGGGAGGAGTCCCCAGCAGGCCTGGCGGGCGCGAGAACGTGGGACCACGTTGCACTAGCACTCGGCTCCCACCCCGTTCCAACCCCGTAGCACCACTGCCTGGCCATGACCCCCAGCCACCCACTGGGGCAGGCAGAGGGGCATCTGGGGGGAGCCCAGGGCAGAACAGGGGGGGCAGGGCGGCATGGCGTGAAGGGAGGGCAGGGCAGGACGGCGTGAGGGGGGCAGGGCGGCGTCGGGGGGGGCAGGGCGGCACGGCGTGAAGGGGGCAGGGCAGCGTGGGGGGGCAGGGCAGTGTGGGGGGGCAGGGCGGCACAGCGTGGGGGGGCAGGGCAGCGTGGGGGGGCAGGGCGGCGTGAAGGAGCGTGGGGAGGGGCAGGGCGGCGTGGGGGGGTAGGGCGGCGTGAAGGAGCGTGGGGGGCAGGGCGGCGTGGGGGGGCAGGGCGGCGTGAAGGAGCGTGGGGAGGGGCAGGGCGGCGTGGGGGGGTAGGGCGGCGTGAAGGAGCGTGGGGGGCAGGGCGGCGTGGGGGGGCAGGGCAGCGTGGGGGGGCAGGGCGGCGTGAAGGAGCGTGGGGGGCAGGGCGGCGTGGGGGGGCAGGGCGGCGTGAAGGAGCGTGGGGAGGGGCAGGGCGGCGTGGGGGGGTAGGGAGGGGTGGGGGGGCAGGGCGACGTGGGGGGGCAGGGCGGAGTGGGGGGGGCTGTGCCTCACGCAGGGCAGTCCCAGCTGGCAGACGCAGAGGGAGAAGGACGCCCCCAGAAGCCCCGGCGCCGGGCTGGCTCCGTTACCTTGCTGGCGTGGAACTCCAGGCGGCGCAGGAAGCGCTCGATCGACTTGACTTGCTGGAACAGAGCAGGGAGAGCCTGGGTCGGAGGCAGCCCCTGGGGCCAGGGCAGGGCGGGGTCCCCGTGGAGGCTCTGCACCTCTCTCCCGCATGTGCCAGGCTTGGGGGTCCCAGCTCAGGGGGGGGGGCGATGAGGGTCCCAGCTCGGGGGGGGCGATGAGGCCGGGGCTCTGGGGGTCCCAGCTCGGGGGGGGGGGCGATGAGGCCAGGGCTCTGGGGGTCCCAGCTCGGGGGGGGGCAATGAGGCCGGGGCTCTGGGGGTCCCAGCTGGGGGGGGGGCGATGAGGCCGGGGCTCTGGGGGTCCCAGCTGGGGGGGGGCGATGAGGCCGGGGCTCTGGGGGTCCCAGCTTGGGGGGGGCGATGAGGCCGGGGCTCTGGGGGTCCCAGCTGGGGGGGGGGGGCGATGAGGCCGGGGCTCTGGGGGTCCCAGCTGGGGGGGGGCGATGAGGCTGGGGCTCTGGGGGTCCCAGCTCGGGGGGGGGGGGCGATGAGGCCGGGGCTCTGGGGGTCCCAGCTGGGGGGGGGGCAATGAGGCTGGGGCTCTGGGGGTCCCAGCTCGGGGGGGAGAGGGCGAAGAGGCCGGGGCTCTGGGGGTCCCAGCTGGGGGGGGGCGATGAGGCCGGGGCTCTGGGGGTCCCAGCTGGGGGGGGCGATGAGGCCGGGGCTCTGGGGGTCCCAGCTGGGGGGGGGCGATGAGGCCGGGGCTCTGGGGGTCCCAGCTGGGGGGGGGGGCAATGAGGCTGGGGCTCTGGGGGTCCCAGCTTGGGGGGGGCGATGAGGGTCCCAGCTCAGGGGGAGAGGGCGAAGAGGCTGGGGCTCTGGGGGTCCCAGCTCGGGGGGGGGCGATGAGGGTCCCAGCTTGGGGGCGGGTGAGGCCGGGGCTCTGGGGGTCCCAGCTCGGGGGGGGCGATGAGGCCGAGGCTCTGGGGGTCCCAGCTGGGGGGGGGCGATGAGGCCGGGGCTCTGGGGGTCCCAGCTGGGGGGGGGGGGCGATGAGGCCGGGGCTCTGGGGGTCCCAGCTTGGGGGGGGCGATGAGGGTCCCAGCTCGGGGGGGAGAGGGTGAAGAGGCTGGGGCTCTGGGGGTCCCAGCTCGGGGGGGGGGCGATGAGGGTCCCAGCTTGGGGGCGGGTGAGGCCGGGGCTCTGGGGGTCCCAGCTCGGGGGGGGGCGATGAGGGTCCCAGCTCGGGGGGGGGGGGTGAGGCCAGGGCTCTGGGGGTCCCAGCTCGGGGGGGGGCGATGAGGGTCCCAGCTCGGGGGGGGTGAGGCCGGGGCTCTGGGGGTCCCAGCTCGGGGGGGGGCGATGAGGGTCCCAGCTCGGGGGGGGTGAGGCCGGGGCTCTGGGGGTCCACACAGAGCAGCGCCGGGAGGTCACCAAGGGCCCGCCCTGCAAGTCCCTCCCCGGCCCTGCTGAGCGCGGCCCGTACCTTGTCCAGGTCATAGAGGAAGCCCTAGAGGAGAAGGAGCAGCGTGAGACCCAGTTCGGAGACAGGCTCCATGCCCCCCACACTGCGCTGGCACAGGCACTGCCACGGGCCTGCGCCGCGATGCCAGCACTGCCACGGGCCTGCGCCGCGATGCCAGCACTGCCACGGGCCTGCGCCGCGATGCCAGCACTGCCACGGGCCTGCGCCGCGATGCCAGCACTGCCACGGGCCTGCGCCGCGATGCCAGCACTGCCACGGGCCTGCGCCGCGATGCCAGCACTGCCACGGGCCTGCGCCGCGATGCCAGCACTGCCACGGGCCTGCGCCGCGATGCCAGCACTGCCACGGGCCTGCGCCGCGATGCCAGCACTGCCACGGGCCTGCGCCGCGATGCCAGCACTGCCACGGGCCTGCGCCGCGATGCCAGCACTGCCACGGGCCTGCGCCGCGATGCCAGCACTGCCACGGGCCTGCGCCGCGATGCCAGCACTGCCACGGGCCTGCGTCGCGATGCCAGCACTGCCACGGGCCTGCGCCGCGATGCCAGCACTGCCACGGGCCTGCGCCGCGATGCCAGCACTGCCACGGGCCTGCGCCGCGATGCCAGCACTGCCACGGGCCTGCGCCTCGATGCCAGCACTGCCACGGGCCTGCGCACGGCGTGGGCACTCGCTTCCAGCGTACCCGGGCAGGGGGCTGGCATGGGAGCACACGCACCCCGGGCTGCTGCGGGGCTCGGCACACCCCCTCCCGGAAGTGCCCGCCCGCCAGCGCTGCAATGTGCTCCTTGGCCAGGCCGGCAGGCAGGGGCCAAGCCAGCGCCGGGCCGGGCCGCGCCGCGGGGACCCGCACTCACCAGGCGGGAATTCCTCTTGGACTCGCGGATCTGGGTGCTGAGTTTCTGCAGTTCCAGCTGGTGCACCTCCAGGTAACCCCTGCGGCAAGAGCGCCCGCGTGTCACCCAGCAGCAACGGGAACAGAGAACTTCCTGGCTGCGCCCAGTGCCCGCTTAGCTCCACGCCAGGCACCCGCCCAAACCCTGCGCCGGCCACGGCAGGCACCCGACCTATCCCACACTAGCCACGCCAGGCACCCGCCCAATCCCTGCGCCGGCCACGGCAGGCACCCGACCTATCCCACGCTAGCCACGCCAGGCACCCGCCCAAACCCTGCGCCGGCCACAGCAGGCACCCGACCTATCCCACACTAGCCACGCCAGGCACCCGCCCAAACCCTGCGCCGGCCACAGCAGGCACCCGACCTATCCCACACTAGCCACGCCAGGCACCCGCCCAAACCCTGCGCCGGCCACGGCAGGCACCCGACCTATCCCACACTAGCCACGCCAGGCACCCGCCCAAACCCTGCGCCGGCCACGGCAGGCACCCGACCTATCCCACGCTAGCCACGCCAGGCACCCGCCCAATCCCTGCGCCGGCCACGGCAGGCACCCGGCCTATCCCACGCTAGCCACGCCAGGCACCTGCCCAATCCCTGCGCCGGCCACGGCAGGCACCCGACCTATCCCACACTAGCCACGCCAGGCACCCGCCCAAACCCTGCGCCGGCCACGGCAGGCACCCGACCTATCCCACACTAGCCACGCCAGGCACCCGCCCAATCCCTGCGCCGGCCACGGCAGGCACCCGACCTATCCCACACTAGCCACGCCAGGCACCCGCCCAATCCCTGCGCCGGCCACGGCAGGCACCCGACCTATCCCACACTAGCCACGCCAGGCACCCGCCCAATCCCTGCGCCGGCCACGGCAGGCACCCGACCTATCCCACGCTAGCCACGCCAGGCACCCGCCCAATCCCTGTGCCAGCCATGCCAGGCACCCGCCCAAACCCTGCGCCGGCCACGCAACGTACCTGCCCAACCTGACAGCTAGCACCCGCCCAACCCAGAGACACATGGAGCTGAGCTGGCACCTGGTCCCCCCAGCTCCAACTGCCTTGGGCACAGAGCCCGCTCTTGGCTCTCCTGTGGCCTCAGAGAACGGATCTGGTCTGCAGCCCACCCGCACAGCCACCCAGCCCCGGACAGGGGCACTGGCTCCCCCGGCCCTCCAGGAGCTCGGTGCTGTCCTGGCTGCTCCCGTCCTGCGCAGCCGGGTTACTCACGTCAGGCCCTTCTTGAGCGCTTCGTACACCTCGTCCAGGCGGTCGGGCTGTGGCACCTTGGGCGGCGGGGACTTGTGGGACATGGAGAACATCCTCCTGACCCTGGAGCCGGTCTTCCTGGGCACCGTGGGGGTGCTGAAGGGAGGCAGGGTCCTGGGGAAGGAAGCCGAGGAGACCAGGTGAGAGCCTGCGGACAAGGCCCGGCTCTATGTTCAGAGGGGCCGCGCTGCAGGAGTCACCGAGGGGGGTGAACGGGGAGAACCCCGCCCGCCAGCGCCCCCCGGCCCATTCGCGCCCCCAGCCGCCAGCACCCCCTGGCCTGATTTGTGCCCCCCGCCCGCCAGCGCCCCCCGGCCCGATTCGCGCCCCCAGCCGCCAGCGCCCCCTGGCCTGATTTGTGCCCCCCGCCCGCCAGCGCCCCCCGGCCCATTCGCGCCCCCAGCCGCCAGCGCCCCCGGCCTGATTTGTGCCCCCCGCCCGCCAGCGCCCCCCGGCCCGATTCGCGCCCCCAGCCGCCAGCACCCCCTGGCCTGATTTGTGCCCCCCGCCCGCCAGCACCCCCTGGCCTGATTTGTGCCCCCCGCCCGCCAGCGCCCCCCGGCCCGATTCGCGCCCCCCAGCCGCCAGCACCCCCTGGCCTGATTTGTGCCCCCCGCCCGCCAGCGCCCCCCGGCCCGATTCGCGCCCCCCAGCCTGATTCGCGCCCCCCATCTGCCAGCACCCCCGGCCTGATTCGACCACCCCAACCAGCAGCGCCCAAGGAGACAGACACTCCCCACATTCCCCTCACACACCAGCAGCTGGGGGGCCCAGCCCAGTACACTTTGTGTACTACAGCCCTCTGGGAGGGCCATGGGGGGGGCTGGGGAGGCCCGGAGCCTTGGGGGCCAGATCCAGGCAAGCTGAAGACCACACCCAGCTCCTGGGCCTGAGGTTCCCCACCCCAGCCCAAAAGGACACGGGCAGGTGACTTGCTCATGGGGCAAGCTCCACTTTGGACACGGGCACAAAGCGGGGCCGGCATCTTGGTCTGCGCCAGGGACAGAGGCCGGGAAGGATTCGCTGCCCAGCACGATGCTCCAGAGATGGTTAAACAGGCAGCTTGTTCCACCTGGCCCCGCCCCCGGAGCAACCGCCCGCCCCACGGCCCCGCCCCACGGGAACAGCCGCCCGCCCCACGGCCCCGCCCCACGGGAACAGCCGCCCGCCCCACGGCCCCGCCCCCGGAGCAACCGCCCACCCCACGGCCCTGCCCCCGGAGCAACCGCCCACCCCACGGCCCCGCCCCACGGGAGCAACTGCCCGCCCCACGGCCCCGCCCCACGGGAACAGCTGCCCGCCCCACGGCCCCGCCCCACGGGAGCAACCGCCACCCCACAGCCCCGTCCCACAGGAACGGCCGCCCACCCCACGGCCCCGCCTCGGGAGCAACCACCCGCCCCACGGCCCCGTCCCACGGGAACGGCCGCCTGCCCCACTCCCAGGGGGCTCCTTGCACGCTCTCACTGTGCCATGCCCCGACCCCCCCACCTGAAGGCCTTGTCCGGGGCGGAGTTGATGCCGGCGAAGGACTGGCTCCTATTGATCCTGGCGGCGAGGGCGCGCCGCTGGGGCCGCACGGAGAGCGACATGGCTGAGTGCGAGCGGGAGGGCCTCCCTGCGGGCAGAGGAGAGGACATGGTGAGGAGCTGCCACGGACCACAGCAGGGACCCCACCATCTTCCCACCCCCACTGGCTAGTCCTGGCATCCTTGCACCCATCCCCCGCCGGTGCCCATGCCCCCCAAGGCGGAGGAGTCAGCCCATCCCCCGCGGCGCCCATGACCCCAAGGCGGGGGCGTGAGTCAGCCCATCCCCCGCCGGTGCCCATGCCCCCCAAGGCGGGGGCGAGAGTCAGCCCATCCCCCGCCGGTGCCCATGCCCCCCAAGGCGGGGGCGAGAGTCAGCCCATCCCCCGCCGGTGCCCATGCCCCCCAAGGCGGGGGCGAGAGTCAGCCCATCCCCCGCCGGTGCCCATGCCCCCCAAGGCGGGGGCGAGAGTCAGCCCATCCCCCGCCGGTGCCCATGCCCCCCAAGGCGGGGGCGAGAGTCAGCCCATCCCCCGCCGGTGCCCATGCCCCCCAAGGCGGGGGCGAGAGTCAGCCCATCCCCCGCCGGTGCCCATGCCCCCCAAGGCGGGGGCGAGAGTCAGCCCATCCCCCGCCGGTGCCCATGCCCCCCAAGGCGGGGGCGAGAGTCAGCCCATCCCCCGCCGGTGCCCATGCCCCCCAAGGCGGGGGCGAGAGTCAGCCCATCCCCCGCCGGTGCCAATGCCCCCCAAGGCGGGGGCGAGAGTGCAGAAGCGACGGTGGAGTCGACCAGCCGGGGAGCCGACATGGGAAGCGCACGGACGACGTGCCCCCCCCCAGTGCGTTTGTTAGCAGCCTGGCTGCCCTGGCGCCGGTCCGGGTCGTCCCCGCTGGGGCGCCACAGTGCGAGGGCGTCAGGAGCCCGGCTCACTTCCAGCTCACGCTGGGACCAGGAGCCCAGCCCCTCACACGGGGGCTGCTGCCTCTTCATCTCCCGGTGCACGGGGGGGCTGATTTTTATATGGGCTCCGCATGGACCAGTGTCTGGGCGGGGGGAGGGGTTACAACCTCGCCCCTGTGTGGGGAGGGGCTGGGGGGGCACAGGGATCTCTGGGGTGTGTGAGGGGAGGGGGGGGATGGGTTATAACCTCCCCCCTGTGTAACGGGGGCTGGGGGGGCACAGGGAGCACTGGGGTGTGTGAGGGGAGGTGGGGGATGGGTTATCACCTCCCCCCTGTGTGAGGGGGGCTGGGGGGGCACAGGGAGCACTGGGGTGTCTGAGGGGAGGTGGGGGATGGGTTATAACCTCTCCCCCGTGTGAGGGGGGCTGGGGGGGCACAGGGAGCACTGGGGTGTCTGAGGGGAGGTGGGGGATGGGTTATAACCTCCCCCCTGTGTGAGGGGGTCTGGGGGGGGCACAGGGAGCACTGGGGTGTCTGAGGGGAGGTGGGGGATGGGTTATAACCTCTCCCCCGTGTGAGGGGGTTGGGGGGGCACAAGGAGCACTGGGGTGTCTGAGGGGAGGGGGGATGGGTTATAACCTCTCCCCTGTGTAAGGGGGGCTGGGGGGCACAGGGAGCACTGGGGTGTCTGAGGGGAGGGGGGATGGGTTATAACCTCTCCCCTGTGTGAGGGGGTTGGGGGGGCACAGGGAGCACTGGGGGGTGTGAGGGGAGGTGGGGGATGGGTTATAACCTCTCCCCTGTGTGAGGGGGTTGGGGGGGCACAGGGAGCACTGGGGGGTGTGAGGGGAGGTGGGGGATGGGTTATAACCTCTCCCCTGTGTGAGGGGGTTGGGGGGGCACAGGGAGCACTGGGGGGTGTGAGGGGAGGTGGGGGATGGGTTATAACCTCTCCCCTGTGTAAGGGGGGCTGGGGGGGCACGGGGAGCACTGGGGGGTGTGAGGGGAGGTGGGGAATGGGTTCTAACCTCTCCCCTGTGTAAGGGGGGCTGGAGGGGCACGGGGAGCACTGGGGTGTCTGAGGGGAGGTGGGGGATGGGTTCTAACCTCTCCCCTGTGTGAGGTGGGGTTGGGGGGGCACAGGGAACGCTGGGGTGTGTGAGGGGAGGTGGGGGATGGGTTCTAACCTCTCCCCTGTGTGAGGGGGCTGGGGGGCACAGGGAGCACTGGGGTGTCTGAGGGGAGGTGGGGGATGGGTTATAACCTCCCCCCTGTGTGAGGGGGCTGGGGGGGCACAGGGAGCACTGGGGTGTCTGAGGGGAGGTGGGGGATGGGTTATAACCTCCCCCGTGTGAGGGGGCTGGGGGGGCACAGGGAGCACTGGGGTGTGTGAGGGGAGGTGGGGGATGGGTTATCACCTCCCCCCTGTGTGGGGAGGGGCTGGGGGGGCACAGGGATCTCTGGGGTGTGTGAGGGGAGGGGGGGGATGGGTTATAACCTCCCCCCTGTGTAACGGGGGCTGGGGGGGCACAGGGAGCACTGGGGTGTGTGAGGGGAGGTGGGGGATGGGTTATCACCTCCCCCCTGTGTGAGGGGGGCTGGGGGGGCACAGGGAGCACTGGGGTGTCTGAGGGGAGGTGGGGGATGGGTTATAACCTCTCCCCTGTGTGAGGGGGGCTGGGGGGCACAGGGAGCACTGGGGTGTCTGAGGGGAGGTGGGGGATGGGTTATAACCTCTCCCCCGTGTGAGGGGGCTGGGGGGGCACAGGGAGCACTGGGGTGTCTGAGGGGAGGTGGGGGATGGGTTATAACCTCCCCCCTGTGTGAGGGGGTCTGGGGGGGGCACAGGGAGCACTGGGGTGTCTGAGGGGAGGTGGGGGATGGGTTATAACCTCTCCCCCGTGTGAGGGGGTTGGGGGGGCACAAGGAGCACTGGGGTGTCTGAGGGGAGGGGGGATGGGTTATAACCTCTCCCCTGTGTAAGGGGGGCTGGGGGGCACAGGGAGCACTGGGGTGTCTGAGGGGAGGGGGGATGGGTTATAACCTCTCCCCTGTGTGAGGGGGTTGGGGGGGCACAGGGAGCACTGGGGGGTGTGAGGGGAGGTGGGGGATGGGTTATAACCTCTCCCCTGTGTGAGGGGGTTGGGGGGGCACAGGGAGCACTGGGGGGTGTGAGGGGAGGTGGGGGATGGGTTATAACCTCTCCCCTGTGTGAGGGGGTTGGGGGGGCACAGGGAGCACTGGGGGGTGTGAGGGGAGGTGGGGGATGGGTTATAACCTCTCCCCTGTGTAAGGGGGGCTGGGGGGGCACGGGGAGCACTGGGGGGTGTGAGGGGAGGTGGGGAATGGGTTCTAACCTCTCCCCTGTGTAAGGGGGGCTGGGGGGGCACGGGGAGCACTGGGGTGTCTGAGGGGAGGTGGGGGATGGGTTCTAACCTCTCCCCTGTGTGAGGTGGGGTTGGGGGGGCACAGGGAACGCTGGGGTGTGTGAGGGGAGGTGGGGGATGGGTTCTAACCTCTCCCCTGTGTGAGGGGGCTGGGGGGCACAGGGAGCACTGGGGTGTCTGAGGGGAGGTGGGGGATGGGTTATAACCTCCCCCCTGTGTGAGGGGGCTGGGGGGGCACAGGGAGCACTGGGGTGTCTGAGGGGAGGTGGGGGATGGGTTATAACCTCCCCCGTGTGAGGGGGCTGGGGGGGCACAGGGAGCACTGGGGTGTCTGAGGGGAGGCGGGGGATGGGTTATAACCCCCCCCTGTGTGAGGGGGTTGGGGGGGGCACAGGGAGCACTGGGGTGTGTGAGGGGAGGTGGGGGATGGGTTATAACCTCCCCCGTGTGAGGGGGCTGGGGGGGCACAGGGAGCACTGGGGTGTCTGAGGGGAGGTGGGGGATGGGTTATAACCTCCCCCGTGTGAGGGGGCTGGGGGGGCACAGGGAGCACTGGGGTGTCTGAGGGGAGGCGGGGGATGGGTTATAACCCCCCCCTGTGTGAGGGGGTTGGGGGGGGCACAGGGAGCACTGGGGTGTGTGAGGGGAGGTGGGGGATGGGTTATCACCTCCCCCGTGTGAGGGGGCTGGGGGGGCACAGGGAGCACTGGGGTGTCTGAGGGGAGGTGGGGGATGGGTTATAACCCTCCCGTGTAAGGGGGCTGGGGGGGGCACAGGGAGCACTGGGGTGTCTGAGGGGAGGCGGGGGATGGGTTATAACCCCCCCCTGTGTGAGGGGGCGGGGGGGGCACAGGGAGCACTGGGGTGTCCGAGGGGAGGTGGGGGATGGGTTATAACCTCTCCCCTGTGTGAGGGGGCTGGGGGCGGCACAGGGAGCACTGGGGTGTCTGAGGGGAGGTGGGGGATGGGTTATAACCCCCCCCCCGTGTAAGGGGGCTGGGGGGGGCACAGGGAGCACTGGTGTCTGCCAGAGAACAAGGCTCCTGACGACCCCTCCCCCAGGCAGGGCGTGTCCGTGGGGCAGCCCAGGGGTCCCGGCTCACACTTACCACACGTGGCTGCACCCGGAGCCCCCGAGCCGGCAGTCCCCGCAGGCAGGCGTCCGACCTGCCCCCGACGCCCATGCAAAGGGCCGGCGGGGCAGCTCCCCCTCCCGGCGCCTGCCTGCCCACGCCGCCCCGGCTGCGGCCAGCAGACAGATGGGGCCGGGAACGCGCCGAGGGGGCGGCGCTCAGAGCCAGGCCAGACCTCCCGGGCCCCCTAATTGGCTTATGCCTCATTCGCGCCTCTCCGGCCTGAGCGGGCAGCTGGGCGTGTGGGCGCAGTGCCAGCCGGCGGGCGACCCACGCGACCGCCCCCGGGCCGTGGCAAGAGACCCAGAGCACGATACGGCAGCCCAGCCCCCCAGCCACTGGGGCGGGTCCTTGGCAGCCAGCCCTCTGCTGCCAGGGGGCTCCCACCCGGGCTCAGGCTCCCGCCATGGAGCACAGAGCCACACCGGAGCAACCGCGTCCCAACAGGGCTGCTGGGCCGGGGGCTCCCACGTCCCCAGGGAGCTGCTGCGCTGGGCCCCCCGGCCAGCCCTCCGGAGACGCCCTGCCACAGCACCGGCACCGTGGAGGGAGCTTTACCCGGCAGCGCCGAGGGTGCTGAGCAGGACAGGCCAGTAACCAGCCCAGCAGCCTGGCCCATGCCAGCCCCGCCCGTCGCCAAGGGCAACGCTGTGGGCCCAATTAAGCTCATTAAGAGGAGCTGTAATCGGCTCACCTGCCGGGGGCCTCTAATCTGCTCATGGGCAGGCGCAGGGCTCTGGGCTGGGGCACAGACCCGCCAGCTGCTCCTGCAGAGCCCGTGGGCCCAGCCGGCCCCTCTCTCTGGAGCGAAGCCCCCTGCAGCTGGGCACTGCCCAGCCGTGCGAGCTCCAGCCAGAGGCGCCGCAGGCACTGCCCAGCCGTGCGAGCGCCAGCCAGAGGCGCCGCGGGCACTGCCCAGCCGTGCGAGCTCCAGCCAGAGGCGCCGCGGGCACTGCCCAGCCGCGCGAGCGCCAGCCAGAGGCGCCGCGGGCACTGCCCGGCCGCGCGAGCGCCAGCCAGAGGCGCCGCGGGCACTGCCCGGCCACGCGAGCGCCAGCCAGAGGCGCCGCGGGCACTGCCCGGCCACGCGAGCGCCAGCCAGAGGCGCCGCGGGCACTGCCCGGCCGCGCGAGCGCCAGCCAGAGGCGCTGCGGGCACTGCCCGGCCGTGCGAGCTCCAGCCAGAGGCGCCGCGGGCACTGCCCGGCCACGCGAGCGCCAGCCAGAGGCGCCGCGGGCACTGCCCGGCCGCGCGAGCGCCAGCCAGAGGCGCCGCGGGCACTGCCCGGCCGCGCGAGCGCCAGCCAGAGGCGCCGGGGGCACTGCCCGGCCGCGCGAGCGCCAGCCAGAGGCGCCGCGGGCACTGCCCGGCCGCGCGAGCGCCAGCCAGAGGCGCCGGGGGCACTGCCCGGCCGCGCGAGCGCCAGCCAGAGGCGCCGGGGGCACTGCCCGGCCGCGCGAGCTCCAGCCAGAGGCGCCGCGGGCACTGCCCGGCCGCGCGAGCGCCAGCCAGAGGCGCCGCGGGCACTGCCCGGCCGCGCGAGCGCCAGCCAGAGGCGCCGGGGGCACTGCCCGGCCGCGCGAGCGCCAGCCAGAGGCGCCGCGGGCACTGCCCGGCCGCGCGAGCGCCAGCCAGAGGCGCCGCGGGCACTGCCCGGCCGCGCGAGCGCCAGCCAGAGGCGCCGCGGGCACTGCCCAGCCGCGCGAGCGCCAGCCAGAGGCGCCGGGGGCACTGCCCGGCCGCGCGAGCGCCAGCCAGAGGCGCCGGGGGCACTGCCCGGCCGCGCGAGCGCCAGCCAGAGGCGCCGCGGGCACTGCCCAGCCGTGCGAGCGCCAGCCAGAGGCGCCGGGGGCACTGCCCGGCCGTGCGAGCTCCAGCCAGAGGCGCCGGGGGCACTGCCCGGCCGTGCGAGCGCCAGCCAGAGGCGCCGGGGGCACTGCCCGGCCGCGCGAGCTCCAGCCAGAGGCGCCGGGGGCACTGCCCGGCCGCGCGAGCTCCAGCCAGAGGCGCCGGGGGCACTGCCCGGCCGCGCGAGCGCCAGCCAGAGGCGCCGGGGGCACTGCCCGGCCGCGCGAGCGCCAGCCAGAGGCGCCGGGGGCACTGCCCGGCCGCGCGAGCGCCAGCCAGAGGCGCCGGGGGCACTGCCCGGCCGCGCGAGCTCCAGCCAGAGGCGCCGGGGGCACTGCCCAGCCGCGCGAGCTCCAGCCAGAGGCGCCGCGGGCACTGCCCGGCCGCGCGAGCTCCAGCCAGAGGCGCCGGGGGCACTGCCCGGCCGCGCGAGCTCCAGCCAGAGGCGCCGGGGGCACTGCCCAGCCGCGCGAGCTCCAGCCAGAGGCGCCGCGGGCACTGCCCAGCCGCGCGAGCGCCAGCCAGAGGCGCCGCGGGCACTGCCCAGCCGCGCGAGCGCCAGCCAGAGGCGCCGGGGGCACTGCCCGGCCGCGCGAGCGCCAGCCAGAGGCGCCGGGGGCACTGCCCGGCCGTGCGAGCGCCAGCCAGAGGCGCCGGGGGCACTGCCCAGCCGTGCGAGCGCCAGCCAGAGGCGCCGGGGGCACTGCCCGGCCGCGCGAGCGCCAGCCAGAGGCGCCGGGGGCACTGCCCGGCCGTGCGAGCTCCAGCCAGAGGCGCCGGGGGCACTGCCCGGCCGTGCGAGCTCCAGCCAGAGGCGCCGGGGGCACTGCCCAGCCGCGCGAGCTCCAGCCAGAGGCGCTGCTGGAGTCCCAGGACCCCAAAGCAGCTCTGCCAGGTAGCTGCTGCCCGTGCCCCCGCCCCCGGGCCCATCCTGGCACTACTGTATCAGCCCGACTCGAGCGCCAGGCAGGGGTTCCCCTCCCCTCTCCCGGACTCCACAACGCACCCCCAGCTTGGCCAGCTGCCTGGGCCAGGGCTGCTGCCTCACACCAATCGCCTGGCACCGTTCCCCTCTGCCCTCTAGCTGCCCCTCGCCCTCGGGCAGAGCCTGGGGCAGCGGCTGTCTGTGCTACGGCTCTGCAGAGCGCCGGGCGCAGGCAGGCAGGCCAGACACTCCCCAGGCAACCCAGAAACCCCCATCGTGCGACCCCTGGCGCCCAGCTCTGCCCTCCCCCTGCCCGCAGGGTGCCAGCTCGCTGGGGCTGGGCATACCTCTGGTGTCCAGAGAGACACCCCGCCCCCTCCACCGAGGCCTGGCCTGAGCCCCGACCTGCCAGAGCTCGTGCTCCCTCCAGTAGGCAGTGGGGGCAGCGGCTCCCGAGGTCTCGCTGGGAGGTACTGCGGCCGAAGCATCCGATCAAAGCACCTTGTCCGCAGCTCGCCGCGCACCTGGCCTGGAGCCGGTCCCCGCTTGGCCACGGAGACCGCGCAGAGCCAGCCGGACGCCTCTCGCCCGGGGCAGCCCGCTCACAGCCCGGCGCCGACACGGCAGGGGGAACCCAGCGCCAGGGGCCCGAGGGACGGCAGCCTCCCCCCTTTGCTGCCAGCTGGGGGGCAGACGGGAACGACTCAGCACCTGCCCCGCTCCCCTCTCCACTTTCCATGCCTCCCGGGGAGCAGGCGGGGGGCCAGGTCTTCCTGGGGCGTGGGGAGGGGGCGGCTGCGCCCAGGCAGGGTTCTCCTCTCTGACCTGCCCCCAGCCCCCTCTCCCCGCTGCACTGAGCCAAGACACCGCTGCTGAGCCTCCCGGACGTATTCCCACTGCCAGGGAAGCCGGGGGGCATGGGCAGGCCCACCAGGGACGCCCACAAGCAGGAGGGGCCCACACGGAGGGTCACCCGGGCTCCAGCCCCATGCTCCCACCTACCTTCCCAGGCAGCGCCCCAGGCCGGTCTGCGCAGGGAGCACCCAGGGGTGGGAGCGGCCGGGCGTCCCGTGGCAGCCCCGTGGCAGCCCCGTGCTGCGCTGCAGGCAGGCCGGACACACGCCCAGGTGCGCGCCGGTGCATTCCTGACATTGCAGAGCCAGTCAGCAACTGGTACAGCCGGGGGAGGGGAGCCGCTCGGGGCGCCGGGCCGGGGCCAGGAGGGAGCCGCGTCCGACCCCCGGCCCTGCCCCCAGGCCGACCGGTCAGAGAACAGACACCGGTGCTTGCAGCCGAGGGGCATCCCCCAGCCGTGCCCAGCTCAGGACCCTCCCTCGCGCCCTGCTCACACCCTGGCCGCTGCTCCAGGCATCCTGGGCACGGAGGCGCCGCCCACCGGAGCCGTGCGCCCAGACGTGGCAGGGACAGCCAACGCCCGAGGCAGCCCCCAGGGCGCTGCTGGCTCAGGCGCGGGCGGCGAGCCGGGCAGGGCCAGGGTGCCTGGCACACAGGCTGGTGCTGTGAAAAGGTTCCCACCTCCTGAGGGCTGCAGTCAGTTCCGGGGGGAGGTCAGGGCACCGGGCTGGCCTCTAGCCCCTGCTCTGAGACCGACTGCTGGGTGGCCTTGCCCAGTGCCTCAGTTTCCCTGTCCGCAAGATGGACATCACTCCCCTACCCCCGGCTGCAGAGAGCCCGGGTGGCTGCAGCTGGACCACGCGGTAACCCCGTGGGGCCTGGTGTTCAGTGACCAGACACTCGGGTGCGCGAGCTGGACTCCTCCGTCTGCCCAGCCCCGCACTGCAGACACACGGCTGTATGACGGGCACCCCCCACTGAGGTCCCACCCTGCACAGCCAGTGCTAACGAATGCCTGCTAGGACCCATTAGCCTGCAGCGCACCTTACAGGCTCGTGCTGGCAGTGGGCTCACGGCACAAACAGGGGAAACTGAGGCACAGCCTTCCCGACAAGGCCAATGATTTGGGCACACTCCACCAGCGCCTTCGGCCTTACTGTGGGGGCTGGGCCCAGCCTAGCAGGGCGCTCTGAGCCAGGGCGCCCCATGGCGGCGACCGCGTCTGACACTGCGTGGGCAGGGCAGGGCATGAGGGACCCAGGAGTCCCGCGTCAGGAGCCAGGGGGCAGAGGTGGCAGATGCTACGTCCCCGAGGGGAGGAACTAAACTCCCCGACACGTCTCCCCTGCCTGCAGCAACAGCTCCTGGTTTACAGCCCCCAGCGTGCAGGGCCAGGGAGCCACGGTGCAGACGCCTGCTGCTCCCGGGATGACTCGGCCGGGAAGAACGCTGCATCCCTGCACTCCCGGCTCCCAGGGCGGGCCCGCAACCCGCCGGGGCAGTCTTGGCTGGTTTCTGTTTCCAGTTCCCCCACGCAAGCCCGCGGCGGCGGCACTGGCGTTTCTGCCCAGCCCCGCGCTCTGCCAGCCCTTCTCGGCGCGACGGCTCTCCGCTCCCCGGGCTGGGGGCAGCCAGAGCTCAGCCGCCTGCCCCACGCACCCCCAGCTTCCCGTCTGAACACAGGCCTCCTGCCTCCCTGCTCTGCCGCTGCCCCGCGGGGACAGCCAGTGCGACCGGCTCCTTGGCCAGGCTGGCGGGGGAAGGGGCACGTGGCTGCTCCCCCGCGCGCCAGCCACTGGCGCATGTCCAGCGGGCAACGCCCTGGCAGCCCCGCCCCCGGGCACTGTCTGTATCGTCCCTCTCCTGCACCCCTCCCTCTCCCTTCCACGTGGGCCCCGAGACCCTGGCGCTGCCCCAGCCTCCACGTCCCAGCGTGGGCAGCTCACAGAGGGCAGTGCGGCCCAGGGGCTACGCGACCCTCCCTCCCCGCGGCCCAGGCCAGCTGGGGCCGCTCACAAAGCTGCCCCCTCCCTTTGGTCCGGGGGGGGGCAGGATCCAGGAACTGCCCGTAGGGCAGAGGAGCAACAGAGCCAACCCCAGCTTGCTGGAGGGGAGCCCCCGGGCACCAGACGGGGGGGAGAAGCCGCCGAGTCAAAGCGTTACAGCCGCGGAGTGGACTCAAGGCCTGCGGGGGCTCTGTAGGCAGCACCCCTCTCGGGGCTGGGAGTGTGGGGCTGGGTACGCGGTGGCTCTCCAGCAAGGAGAGGGGCCCCATGAGAGTCCAGAGCGCCCCCCCCCCTCGGCGGCCGAGAACCGCCCCAGAGAGCCCAGAGCCCCCCGGAGAGCCCAGAACCCCCCAGAGAGCCCAGAACCACTGCCCCGGAGAGCCCAGAGCCCCCCAGAGAGCCCAGAACCACTGCCCCGGAGAGCCCAGAACCCCCCAGAGAGCCCAGAACCACTGCCCCGGAGAGCCCAGAGCCCAGAGGCCCCCAGAGAGCCCAGAACCACTGCCCCAGAGAGCCCAGAACCACTGCCCCAGAGAGCCCAGAACCACTGCCCCGGAGAGCCCAGAACCACTGCCCCGGAGAGCCCAGAACCCCCCAGAGAGCCCAGAGCCACTGCCCCGGAGAGCCCAGAACCACTGCCCCGGAGAGCCCAGAACCCCCCAGAGAGCCCAGAACCACTGCCCCGGAGAGCCCAGAACCCCCCAGAGAGCCCAGAACCACTGCCCCGGAGAGCCCAGAGCCCAGAGGCCCCCAGAGAGCCCAGAACCACTGCCCCAGAGAGCCCAGAACCACTGCCCCGGAGAGCCCAGAACCACTGCCCCGGAGAGCCCAGAACCACTGCCCCGGAGAGCCCAGAGCCCCCCAGAGAGCCCAGAACCACTGCCCCGGAGAGCCCAGAGCCACTGCCCCGGAGAGCCCAGAACCCCCCAGAGAGCCCAGAACCACTGCCCCGGAGAGCCCAGAGCCCCCCAGAGAGCCCAGAACCACTGCCCCGGAGAGCCCAGAACCACTGCCCCGGAGAGCCCAGAATCTGTCCCAGGAAAGCCCAGAGCCCGAACCCCCCAGCCAGTGGCTCAGGCGTGTGCAGGTGCTGGGGGTGGGGAAGGCAGACTCAGCCACTGCCACGCCAGCTGGGCTCGCAAACCCACAGCCCTGACACGAGCGGCCGAGTCGCTGCACCGGAGGCCGAGGGCCTGTTCGGACGGGGCTGGCAGGAGCGGGCAGGCGGCCGCCGGCAGGGCGGGGGGCCGGGGCACGGCCGGGAGCTGGCAGGAAGGGGGAGGAGCGCCCAGGCTGAAGAATTGGTGGAAGTGCCTGTTTACGCCACCAGAGACCAGAGCCAAGGGCCACAGCAGACCGGGAAGCTCTGCCCTCGGTGCTCGGCACAGCCGGCGGGGCCGGGAGCCCAGGCTGCAGCTGCTAGCACCCCCACGGCTGGGCTCCAGCCCCCCGCCCCTCCACCCCCACGGCTGGGCTCCAGCCCCCCGCCCCTCCACCCCCACGGCTGGGCTCCAGCCCCCCGCCCCTCCACACCAGTGTCCGTAAGAGTCGACAGCCGCAGCCCCCCCGCCCCCCAGGCGGCCATGGGACGAGGGCCTAAAGCCCGGCACAGGCAGGGTGGGGGTGGCAGCCATGGGGGATCTAGAACCCCCCACGCTGCCCTGGGGCGAGCTGGGCAGGGGAGGGGCCTGCTGCGGGGGGGAGGGGTTTCCAGATTGCCACGGAAACGGCTCGGTTGCTCAGCACTGGGATGCCCACGGTTGCCGTGGCGATGCAGTTTGTTTGCATCGCGCAGAGGGTGGGTTTCCCCAGGGCGAGGCAGCGCCAGCCGCACGCACGCTGGGACGCCGGCCGGCCCTGTGCCCTGCCCGCCGCGAGCCAGAGCGCCCCCCCCGGCACCGCGCCTCCCCCTGGCACCGCCGCGAGCCAGACGCCTCCCCCCGGACAGCAGGGCCCGGCACGGGGCTGCCAGTGTGCAGGGGGCAAGAGTCCCATTGGCACGGCGGGGACCCACGCCCAGCCAGCCGCAGCGCCGGCCGGCCTCCCCGCCTCTCCCCACTCCCCCGCGGGCCTCTGCTGTCCCTAAGGAGCCGTCACACGGCAGAGCAACGGGGCACGACCCGCCGGGCGCTGTGCCCCGCAGCTGACACCCACGGCATGCTGGCCATGAGCTGCTGTGCCCCTGAACGCAGGGCCGGGGGCCTACCAGACCCTTGCATCACGGCCGCAGCAGGGACCCGGTGGCCTCAGTCCAGCCTCACGCACAACCCCTCCTGCAGCCAGCGCCCACGTGTGGCACCATCCTGCCCCGCAGGGCCCGACCACCTTGCAACCCACGAATGCGGCCCCACTACTCTCGTGCAACGCCTGTGTTACAAAGGGGAAACTGAGGCACCGCACCACAAGCAGGGAACAGATCCCACCTCTCTCGGTCTAGCCACAGGACCATTTTCCTTCACAAGCCTGTTCCTTGCCCCCCGCCAGACCCACAGCAGGGCAGGCAGCCCGAGGAGCCTTGCTCACTCCCGGGCTGAGGGGCCACGGTACCTGTGTCTCCGTGGTTCATTCCCGGCGGCTGCTGGTCCCCTCTCTGCCCGAAGCTGAACCTCTCTGGGCTTGGGCCCCAGCTCGCAGCTGGCTCAGACTCCTCCCACACTTCCCCTGCCGGAGGTCTGGCAGCACCGCCCGGTTCCTGCTGCTCCCCAAGTGTGAGTCAAAGCCACGCCTGCGTCAGGCGGGAGCATCCGCCAGCACGACCCCCCGGCCCTCCGCAGCCTGCCCCCGTGGGACACCGCGGCTCCACACACAGCCCGGCACGGCTGCCAGGCCCTGTGCTTCCCCTTCCCCGTGTGCTCCAAGCGCATGCGGGAAACAGGAGTGAAACCGGTTCAACTCCCGGTGCAGGGCTGCCTCCGGGGCAGGCTGCTCCCCCGTTCCCCAGCACCCCTGAATTCCTGCCGCCGCGCCTGTCTTCTGCAGAGCTCCCGGGGCTCTCCCCGTCTCTGGCCTACCTCCCGATCTCGCAGCCCTTCCAACCCCCCCGGCCCGCTCCACGCAGCCCCCCCGACCCGGCCCCCCGGCCCGCTCCACGCAGCCCCCCCGACCCGGCCCTCCCGGCCCGGCCCCCCCCACGCAGCCCCCCCCGACCCGGCCCCCCCGGCCCGCTCTACGCAGCCCCCCCGACCCGGCCCCCCCGGCCCGCTCCACGCAGCCCCCCCCGACCCGGCCCCCCCCACGCAGCCCCCCCCGGCCCGCTCTACGCAGCCCCCCCCGACCCGGCCCCCCCCACGCAGCCCCCCCCGGCCCGCTCTACGCAGCCCCCCCGACCCGGCCCCCCCGGCCCGCTCCACGCAGCCCCCCCCCCCGAACCGGCCCCCCCCGCCTCGCTCCACGCAGCCCCCTCCGACCTGCCCCCCCGGCCCGCTCCACGCAGCCCCCTCCGACCCGGCCCCCCCCGGCCCGCTCCACGCAGCCCCCTCTGACCTGCCCCCCCGGCCCGCTCCACGCAGCCCCCTCCGACCTGCCCCCCCGGGCCGCTCCACGCAGCCCCCTCCGACCTGCCCCCCCGGCCCGCTCCACGCAGCCCCCTCCGACCCGGCCCCCCCCGGCCCGCTCCACGCAGCCCCCTCCGACCCGCTCCACGCAGCCCCCTCCAACCTGCCCCCCCCCGGCCCGCTCCACGCAGCCCCCCCCGACCTGCCCCCCCCGGCCCGCTCCACGCAGCCCCCCCCCCCCCCGACCCGGCCCCCCCCGGCCCGCTCCACACAGCCCCCTCCGACCCGGCCCCCCCCGGCCCGCTCCACGCAGCCCCCTCCGACCCGGCCCCCCCGGCCCGCTCCACGCAGCCCCCCCCAGACCCGCCCCCCCCACACAACCTCCCCCAGACCTAGCCCCCTCCACGCAGCCCCCCCAGATCCGGCCCCCCCCGGCCCGCTCCACGCAGTCCCCTCCGACCTGCCCCCCCGGCCCGCTCCACGCAGCCCCCCCCCGACCCGGCCCCCCCCGGCCTGCTCTACGCAGCCCCCTCCGACCCAGCCCCCCCCGGCCCGCTCCACGCAGCCCCCCCCCCCAGACCCGGCCCCCCCCCCCGGCCCGCTCCACGCAGCCCCCCCCAGACCCGGCCCCCCCGGCCCGCTCCACGCAGCCCCCCCCAGACCCAGCCCCCTCCACGCAGCCCCCCAGATCCGGCCCCCCCCGGCCCGCTCCATGCAGCCCCCCCCAGACCCGGCCCCCCCGGCCCGCTCCACGCAGCCCCCCCAGACCCAGCCCCCCCATGAAGCCCCCCCAGATCCGGCCCCCCAGCCCACTCCACGCAGCCCCCCTGGCCTGCTCCACGCAGCCCCCCCAGATTCGGCCCCCCAGCCTGCTCCATGCAGCACCCCCAGACCCAGACCCCCCCAGCCTGCTCCACACAGCCCCCCCAGACTCAGACCCCCCCAGTCCGATGCTGCTCCGCAGAGGGACCCGGGGGGTTCACAGTTCGTTATGCGCAGGGCTTTCCCTGGGCTCAGCACAGTGGCACCGAGGCCTCACCCACGGGCCACGCAGCTGGCCCCACGCCCGGGATCTAGCCCCCGGGCCAGGTGCACGTGAGGGGAGGGAGAACACAGGGCCCGTCCAGCCCCGTGTCCTGGGTGCCGCCCGTGGCCCAGGCCCGGTGCCCAGAGGGAGGGACGAGAGCAGGGGCCTCCTGTGGCCCATTCCCAGCCCCTGACGCACACAGGCTCCCGGCACCACCCTGCCCAGCCTGGCGAAGAGCCACGGACGGACCTGTCCCCCAGGAATGTGCCTGGCGCCTCACAACATCCTGTGGCCGAGTGCGCCCCGGGGCAGCGCCGGAGCCAGGCAAGGGCCAGTCCAGCCCCCGGTCACGGGAAATCCCAGGCCACGGCCGGGCACCACGGGAAAACCAGCCCCCCCAGCTTCGCCCCCCGTCGGCTGGCGTCTGCCTGGCCTCCCCGAGGCGCTGGAGGGCGCGGACCAGAACTGGGCAATGCTGATGTGGGGCCGTGCCCGAGCCAGTCGCACACCATGCAGGACTCAGGGAGGGCAGCCCTGGTCCTGCTGCCCGAGGCGCCGCAGGCAGGGGCTTGGCACAGACAGACTGGCACAAGCAGCAACACGGGCTCCCCAAGCCTGCCCCCGCCCGTGGGCCTCCCTGCTCCCCCTGGAGACAGGCTACAGCCACCAGCCAGAGAGGGAAACTGAGGCATGGCCAGTGCAGGCTAGTGAACAGGGGGTCCTGCATCAGTCTCTGCTCTGCTCCCCCCACCCAATGGGCAGCATCTCTCCTGGGCCCTGGCTCAGCTCCCAGGCCCCCAACACCAAGCAACAGCGACACAGCAAGTCAGGGCAGGGGCCGGGACAGGACCCAGGTGCCATCACGCCTGTCCCCGATTACTGGCAGCCTGGTCTGCCCGCCAGCCAGAGAGCAGGGCCATGCCGTGCAAAGCACCACCGGCTCCAGCCAGCAGCCTCGAGCACGGGGGCCGTTCTCGGGGGCTCCCCGCACTAGTGCGATGACACCAGCACGGGGGCCGTTCTCGGGGGCTCCCCGCACTAGCACCATGACACCAGCACGGGGGCCGTTCTCGGGGGCTCCCCGCACTAGCGCCATGACACCAGCACAGCGGCCGTTCTCGGGGGCTCCCCGCACTAGCACCATGACACCAGCACGGGGGCCGTTCTCGGGGGCTCCCCGCACTAGCACCATGACACCAGCACGGGGGCCGTTCTCGGGGGCTCCCCGCACTAGCACCATGACACCAGCACGGGGGCCGTTCTCGGGGGCTCCCCGCACTAGCACCATGACACCAGCACGGGGGCCGTTCTCGGGGGCTCCCCGTACTAGCGCCATGACACCAGCACGGGGGCCGTTCTCGGGGGCTCCCCGCACTAGTGCGATGACACCAGCACGGGGGTTGTTCTCAGGGGCTCTCCGCACTAGTGCGATGACACCAGCACGGGGGCTGTTCTCGGGGGCTCCCCGCACTAGCACCATGACACCAGCACGGGGGTTGTTCTCAGGGGCTCTCCGCACTAGTGCGATGACACCAGCACGGGGGCTGTTCTCGGGGGCTCCCCGCACTAGCACCATGACACCAGCACAGGGGCCGTTCTCGGGGGCTCCCCGCACTAGCACCATGACACTAGCACGGGGGCCGTTCTCGGGGGCTCCCCGCACTAGCGCCATGACACCAGCACGGGGGCCGTTCTCGGGGGCTCCCCGCACTAGCGCCATGACACCAGCACGGGGGCCGTTCTCGGGGGCTCCCCGCACTAGCGCCATGACACCAGCACGGGGGCCGTTCTCGGGGGCTCCCCGCACTAGCGCCATGACACCAGCACGGGGGCCGTTCTCGGGGGCTCCCCGCACTAGCGCCATGACACCAGCACGGGGGTTGTTCTCGGGGGCTCCCCGCACTAGCACCATGACACCAGCACAGGGGCCGTTCTCGGGGGCTCCCCGCACTAGCACCATGACACTAGCACGGGGGCCGTTCTCGGGGGCTCCCCGCACTAGCGCCATGACACCAGCACGGGGGCCGTTCTCGGGGGCTCCCCGCACTAGCGCCATGACACCAGCACGGGGGCCGTTCTCGGGGGCTCCCCGCACTAGCGCCATGACACCAGCACGGGGGCCGTTCTCGGGGGCTCCCCGCACTAGCGCCATGACACCAGCACGGGGGCCGTTCTCGGGGGCTCCCCGCACTAGCGCCATGACACCAGCACGGGGGTTGTTCTCGGGGGCTCCCCGCACTAGCGCCATGACACCAGCACGGGGCCGTTCTTGGGGGCTCCCCGCACTAGCACCATGACACCAGCACGAGGGCCGTTCTCGGGGGCTTCCCGCACTAGCGCCATGACACCAGCACGGGGGCCGTTCTCGGGGGCTCCCCGCACTAGCGCCACGACACCAGCACGGGGGCCGTTCTCGGGGGCTCCCCGCACTAGCGCCACGACACCAGCACGGGGGCCGTTCTCGGGGGCTCCCCGCACTAGCGCCATGACACCAGCACGGGGGCCGTTCTCGGGGGCTCTCCGCACTAGTGCGATGACACCAGCACGGGGCCGTTCTTGGGGGCTCCCCGCACTAGCACCATGACACCAGCACGGGGGCCGTTCTCGGGGGCTCCCCGCACTAGCGCCATGACACCAGCACGGGGGCCGTTCTCGGGGGCTTCCCGCACTAGCACCATGACACCAGCACGGGGGCTGGTCTCGGGGGCTCCCCGCACTAGCGCCATGACACCAGCACGGGGGCTGTTCTCGGGGGCTCCCCGCACTAGCGCCATGACACCAGCACGGGGGCTGTTCTTGGGGGCTCCCCGCACTAGCACCATGACACCAGCACGGGGGCCGTTCTTGGGGGCTCCCCGCACTAGCACCATGACACCAGCACGGGGGCCGTTCTCGGGGGCTCCCCGCACTAGCGCCATGACACCAGCACGGGGGCTGCTCTCGGGGGCTCCCCGCACTAGCACCATGACACCAGCACGGGGGCTGTTCTCGGGGGCTCCCCGCACTAGTGCGATGTCACGAGCACGGCGGCAGTTCTCGGGGGCTCCCCGCACTAGTGCGATGTCACGAGCACGGCGGCAGTTCTCGGGGGCTCCCCGCACTAGTGCGATGTCACGAGCACGGCGGCAGTTCTCGGGGGCTCCCCGCACTAGTGCGATGTCACGAGCACGGCGGCAGTTCTCGGGCACTCCCCGCACTAGTACAATATCACGAGCACGGCGGCCGTTCTCGGGCGCTCCCCGCACTAGTGTGATGTCACGAGCACGGCGGCAGTTCTCGGGGGCTCCCCGCACTAGTGCGATGTCACGAGCACGGCGGCAGTTCTCGGGGGCTCCCCGCACTAGTGCGATGTCACGAGCACGGCGGCAGTTCTCGGGCGCTCCCCACACTAGTACAATATCACGAGCACGGCGGCAGTTCTCGGGCGCTCCCCGCACTAGTACAATATCACGAGCACGGCGGCAGTTCTCGGGCGCTCCCCACACTAGTACAATATCACGAGCACGGCGGCAGTTCTCGGGCGCTCCCCACACTAGTACAATATCACGAGCACGGCGGCAGTTCTCGGGCGCTCCCCGCACTAGTACAATATCACGAGCACGGCGGCAGTTCTCGGGCGCTCCCCGCACTAGTACAATATCACGAGCACAGCGGCAGTTCTCGGGCGCTCCCCGCACTAGCGCGATGACACGACCACAGCGGCAGTTCTCGGGCGCTCCCCACACTAGTACAATATCACGAGCACGGCGGCAGTTCTCGGGCGCTCCCCACACTAGTACAATATCACGAACACGGCGGCAGTTCTCGGGCGCTCCCCGCACTAGTACAATATCACGAGCACGGCGGCAGTTCTCGGGCGCTCCCCGCACTAGTACAATATCACGAGCACGGCGGCAGTTCTCGGGCGCTCCCCACACTAGTACAATATCACGAGCACGGCGGCAGTTCTCGGGCGCTCCCCGCACTAGCGCGATGACACGACCACGGCGGCAGTTCTCGGGCGCTCCCCGCACTAGCGCGATGACACGACCACGGCGGCAGTTCTCGAGCGCTCCCCGCACTAGCGCGATGACACGACCACGGCGGCAGTTCTCGAGCGCTCCCCGCACTAGTGCGATGTCACGACCACGGCGGCAGTTCTCGGGCGCTCCCCGCACTAGTGCGATGTCACGAGCACGGCGGCAGTTCTCGGGCGCTCCCCGCACTAGTGCGATGTCACCAGCACGGCGGCAGTTCTCGAGCGCTCCCTGCACTAGTGCGATGTCACGACCACGGCGGCAGTTCTCGGGCGCTCCCCGCACTAGTGCGATGTCACGAGCACGGCGGCAGTTCTCGGGCGCTCCCCGCACTAGCGCGATGACATGACCACGGCGGCAGTTCTCGAGCGCTCCCCGCACTAGTGCGATGTCACGAGCACGGCGGCAGTTCTCGGGCGCTCCCCGCACTAGTGCGATGTCACGAGCACGGCGGCAGTTCTCGAGCGCTCCCCGCACTAGTGCGATGTCACGAGCACGGCGGCAGTTCTCGGGCGCTCCCCGCACTAGTGCGATGTCACGAGCACGGCGGCAGTTCTCGGGGGCTCCCCGCACTAGTGCAATGACACGACCACGGCGGCAGTTCTCGGGCGCTCCCCGCACTAGTGCGATGTCACGAGCACGGCGGCAGTTCTCGAGCGCTCCCCGCACTAGTGCGATGTCACGAGCACGGCGGCAGTTCTCGGGCGCTCTCCGCACTAGTGCGATGTCACCAGCACGGCGGCAGTTCTCGAGCGCTCCCCGCACTAGCGCGATGTCACCAGCACGGGGGCTGTTCTCGGGGGCTCCCCACACTAGTGCGATGACAGGAGCATGGGGGCTGTTCTCGGGGGCTCCTGTGATGGTGCATCAGGGAGCACCTGACCCTGCACCTCCGCCTGCAGCCAGAGTGACTCTCAGCTGGCCAGTAGAGTACAGGCAGTCCCTGGGTTAGGTACAAGATAGGGACTGTAGGTTTGTTCTTAAGTTGAATTTGTATGTAAGTGGGAACTGGCTCCAGATTCAGCTGCTGCCACTGAAACTGACCAGGGGCTGACTTCAGGAAGCCCGAGGCAGAGTTGCTCTGCCCCCAGCTTCCTGGAATCAGCCACTGATCAGTTTCAACAGCGGCTGAATCTCGAGCCTGGGACAGAACAGCTGGGCTGCCAGGTAGGTCCCTGCAGGACCAACCCGGCAGCACCCCAGCTGCTCTACCCCAGGGTCCACAACAAAAGCCTGATCTGCTGGGGGGGGGGTGCACTGGCTGCGCCCCCCCAGCAGACCAGGGACACGGGGAGCAAAGCCACAGCGGCGGCGGGGTGCCGCGCCTCTGAGGCTTTGCTCCGGGTGTCCCTGGTCTGCTGGAGACGGTCCCCAGCAGACCACGGGCACCCGGAGCAGCTTTTCTCACCCCGGAGGTCGAGGTGGCGGGACTGCTGCGCTCTGGGCGGTCCTGCTGCCTGCGAGCTCCGGGGTGAGAAAGCCCCGTTCGTAAGTCGGATCCGCGTAACTCGGGGACTGCCTGTACAGTAATTCCTCATTTAACACGTGCCTGCTTAACAGTTTTTTTTTAGGGAACGTTTTTTGAATGACACGACTGTCCCCAGAATAACACGATTTCCCCAGCCGGCCCGTCACCGGCGGCTGCGCGGGGCTTCCCCCACCTCCCTGCAAAGCGGTGGAGGGTTCGCCGCTCGCCGCGCCGTTCCCCGGCGACCCCCCCCGCCGGACGCAGTGCGGGTCCCAGCAGACCCGCCACAGGGGCATACTCCCAACCCAATCCCCCTCGCCTCTCCAGAGCCAAACCCCTCCCCTCCCTGCTGTAACCCAGCCCCCTTTCTCCACCAACCTCATGTCCCGTCCCAACAGACACCACCGCTTGAGACGCACCCCCCACCTTTTCCATTCTTTTCAGGGGGAACACTGACCCTGCAGAGCACGTTTTCACTTAACACGATCGTGTTCTGAAACATCTCGACAGTGTGAAATGAGGAATCCCTGGAGAAGGGCTATTGCGTCTCAGAGACACAGCGCAGCTCACAAGCCATGTGGCTCAGGCACCGCGAGCAGGCAGCCTTAGTCCGGGGGGGCTCACGAGCCCTGAACCCCCCTTGCCTGCTCTCAGGCTGCTCTGCTCATCCTACCCAGGGGAGACTGCCTCCCCGCCACAGCCACTGTTCACTTGCCCAGGCAGCCTCGCCTCCCACATTGTCCTCCCAGGGCCAAGGTGCTGCGCACTGTCACCTGGGCCTCCGGATGTGAGACGGCACATACCTCCCCAGGGAGTCACCCTCAGCCGCCCCCTCTTCCTGTGCAGCTAAAGCTGCCTGCCTTGGGGAAACTGAGGCACGCGCACACACCCACACCCAGCATCACTACAGAGCAGCACAGGACAGTCGGATCACACAGAACCCTGTAAGACAAACAGTGAATGCAACACCAGAGAACACAGGACTACCAAAGCAGACAGCACCCCACTACGGCACAGCTCCGCGCACTAGTGCGATGACACCAGCACGGGGGCTGTTCTCAGGGGCTCCCGCACTAGCACCATGACACCAGCACGGGGGCTGTTCTCAGGGGCTCCCCGCACTAGCACCATGACACCAGCACGGGGGCTGTTCTCAGGGGCTCCCGCACTAGCACCATGACACCAGCACGGGGGCTGTTCTCGGGGGCTCCCCGCACTAGCGCCATGACACCAGCACGGGGGCTGTTCTCGGGGGCTCCCTGCCCTCTCCTAGCCCGCCCTGCTAAGAACAGGGAGACTCTGCTTCCCTTTCCCCCAGGCACGGTGCCTCCCTCTCCCCTCTGCGTTTCACACCCGTCAGCTCCGCACGTGCCCAGCGCACCCACAGGCTCTCCGTGCCCACGGGCCTGCCCTCCCGTCTGAGCTGCTGTTCTCTGAGCGCTCCCATGGGCCGGTCTCTGGCAGGGACTGTCTGGCCAAGACCCGGGGGGTCCCGAAAGGCCCTTCTGTGCCTGCTGCATGCCAGGGACGGCCCCTCACCCACAGCCCAGTGCCGCCCACCAGTGCTCACCACGGCCGGGTTGGGGCAGCCCCCGAGCAGCCCCCAGCGCCAAGGGCTAACCGGTCACCCCTACCAGAGAGGCCTCCGGCTCAGGCAGGAAGGAGTAAGTGGTGGGGAGTTTCTCCTGTAACACTGCCAAGGAAAGGGGGTCCCTAAGGAGCAGCCCCCCAACAAGGGCCCATTAGCAGCCCCAGGGACCTGGACAGCTGAAGCAGGGCCCCGCCCACCTCCTATCTCTGCTGCCCATGGGACTACAGGTCCCAGCGTGCAGGTGCTGGCTTCAGCAGGCGCACTGTACCCTGGCACTGGTAGTCCATGCCAGCTGCACAGCCAGCGCAAAGCATGGGTCTGAACCGGTTGTATCCCCATCCCCGGGCTGCAGCACCTCCAGCTCCAGGGGGAAAGGCCCAAGAGAAAGAGCCGCCCCCCAGCCCGCACTGACGCCTTCATGCTGGCCCAGGCTGCATCCCTGCGCCCCCCGAACCGGGCAGCCCATGGACCAGGCACAGTCACCCCGGCAGGCTCCAGTGGCACTCGGGCACAGCTGCATGCGGCCTGCCAGCGCTGCCCACGGCTCTGCCCGCAGCCGGCCGGGCACAACCCCTTCCCCTGCCTGGCAGCAGCTGGTTGCTCAGCCGGGCCGGGCTGGGGGGCAGCAAGAAGAGCAAAAGGCCAGCAGCTCGTTAGCCACAGGGCGTCACGCCTGGCACTAGCCCAGGGAGCCTAATTAGTGCCCAGTAGCTGGCCAGAGGCGCCTCCTTCAGGGGACAGGGAGCTAGCCCTGGAAAGGCCTGGTAGTTGCCAGGCCGGGGTCCCAGGGACCCCCCCCCCATGGCAAAGTCCCATCCGGGCCTTCTCCACCCCCCGGGGAGCCGGTTCCAGGCTGATCTCACTGCCAGGAGCTTTCCCAGTGAGTCAGCGGCTCCCCCACTCCCTGCCGGCAGCTCAGACCCTGCAGACGCTTGGCGGGCGCTCCCGCGGCCCCCTGGAGTGGACCATGCAATTAGCCAAGCCCTTTGGCACTGCTCCCCGCCCGCCCTCTGCGGTCCTGCTCCCTGCCTCCACACCCGACCACGGCCCGCTTTGCATTGCACACCCAGCTCCCCCAGGCTGCCCCTTCGGCTGCGCCACATCCCAGCTCTCTGGGCCTGCCGCCTGCCAGCCCCACCCCATGGTCCTCAGCCCATCACGCAGGAGCACGGGACACCCATCCCCTCCGGCGCCCGCCTTGGGGGCCAGTCACCATCGCCCAGCTCCCTTCGGCGCCCCCTACAGTCATCAGTCACCATCGCCCAGCTCCCTTCGGCGCCCCCTACAGTCATCAGTCACTATCGCCCGGCTCCCTTCAGCGCCCCCTACAGGCGTCAGTCACCATCGCCCAGCTCCCTTCGGCGCCCCCTACAGTCATCAGTCACTATCGCCCGGCTCCCTTCAGCGCCCCCTACAGGCGTCAGTCACCATCGCCCAGCTCCCTTCGGCGCCCCCTACAGTCATCAGTCACCATCGCCCAGCTCCCTTCGGCGCCCCCTACAGTCATCAGTCACTATCGCCCGGCTTCCTTCAGCGCCCCCTACAGTCATCAGTCACCATCGCCCAGCTCCCTTCAGCGCCCCCTACAGGCGTCAGTCACCATCGCCCGGCTCCCTCCGGCGCCCCCTACAGGCGTCAGTCACTATCGCCCGGCTCCCTTCAGCGCCCCGTACAGGCATCAGTCACCATCGCCCGGCTCCCTCCGGCGCCCCCTACAGGCGTCAGTCACTATCGCCCGGCTCCCTTCGGCGCCCCCTACAGGCGTCAGTCACCATCGCCCGGCTCCCTTCGGCGCACCCTGCGGGGGCCACTCACCATCGCCCGCTTCCCTCTGGCGCCCCCTACGGGCGCCACTCACCATCGCCCGCTTCCCTCTGGCGCCCCCTGCGGGCGTCAGTCACCGTCGCCCGCTTCCCTCTGGCGCCCCCTGCGGGCGTCAGTCACCGTCGCCCGCTTCCCTCTGGCGCCCCCTGCGGGCATCAGTCACCGTCGCCCGCTTCCCTCTGGCGCCCCCTGCGGGCGTCAGTCACCGTCGCCCGCTTCCCTCTGGCGCCCCCTGCAGGCGTCAGTCACCGTCGCCCGCTTCCCTCTGGCGCCCCCTGCAGGCGTCAGTCACCGTCGCCCGCTTCCCTCTGGCGCCCCCTGCAAACACCCAGGCCTGTCATTTTCCGTGCACTAGGCTGAGCCAACACTGAGCAGGCGGGACCCCCCCAGCCTGGGAGCTCGTTCTCCTCCTGCCTCCCTTTTTCTTCTTGTTCTTATTCTAGTCTCAGCGGCTGACCCCCCCCAGACTCCCGCTGAGCCTTCCTGTCCTGGGAGAAGGTAGAGCAGGGGCCCTGCCCCAGGGCCGGGGGGCAGCTGTGCCCCACACCGTCCCTAGGTCTGTCTGCGCCACTGGCTCCCCGCTGCCCGGGCGTCGCAGGGTGTGAATCACACAGCATCCAGCCCCGACGGACGGGGCCTCGGCCAGGCGCCGAGCGGGCTGCGGGCGTGTGCACCGTGCTAGTGTCAGCGTATTTGTTTCAGACACCGTTGCGTGTGCCAGCGCAGTGCCCACCCGCCCGCCCCTCGGCGCTCCCCATGGAAAAGCCCTGCCCGCCCCCCCAAAGGCCCCAGGCCAGGGGGGGGCGCCCATATGCAGCCAGTGCCCCACTGCTTCTGCGCCGGTGCACACATCCCTAGGCCTAGCTCTTCTCCAGGAGTCAAAGCAAGCCCCCAGCACCCTCCATCCTGGCATGGGGCTGGGCATGGGGCAGGCGCCGCAGGACTCTTGGAGGGAGCCCCCGCAAAGCCCCTTTCCCAGGGAGCCAGAGGCCCAGCCAGGCAGGACACAGCAGGCAGGTAATTGACTTACCCCCATGGCCCCCACCGCTCACCCAGCACCGGCCGGGTGAGATCCAGCATGGCCCATGCAGCCGTCCTTGCCCCGGGACACCCCCGGGGTTGCTGAGGGGGAGGAGAGCCTGAGCGGGACAGAGTCGGCGAAGCGGGCGCCTCCTCGCTCAGAGAGCCAGCCCCACAGCCTC